>NC_050581.1:27045318-27345318 GCF_011100635.1 Trichosurus vulpecula
GGACAGCTTCACACTTTAAATGCATCATAAATTCTCCCCAGGCATTCTTCTACTGATTTTTCTTTTTCTTTTTTCATTTTACAATCAGGGATTTTTCCTAATTGTGGAACATGCAGACAATCTGAATGACAACAGGAGGATTCAAACAAAAGTGACCTAGGTATAGAACAGTGGGCATGTGACATTGCGGTAGTATGTAAACCTTCGTCTACATAGTGGTGATCCACTGTCAGGATCCCTGTGTAAAGGACCATGCCACATTTAGTGAGCAATGGCTGTCTGAGAAGGTGGATGTGTATTTATACTATGCTCCATACAATTTGTATACCTTACTATATCTAAAATTATGAAACATTATTTTTAGAAGTGGTCATTCTGAAAATTCAGGTTATCAAGAGAAATTCTGCTCCAAAAATTAATACCTTAAAAATCCCTTATAGGCTAACTGGATCGATAGACACTTTCACAATTCTATAGTGTTGAAAATATTTTAGATGTACAAAGGTTCAATAATTTTGTTTTTTTTATCACTTTTTGTCATTTACTGAACAAGTTTCACAAGATTCATAAGATTTGGTCATTTCAAATTTATCAACAGATATGGTTCAAAGGAGGTAATGACCTTTGATTTACAAATCCTCATCTGGCTTTACTTCTTTGGGAATATTTCCTCTTTTTCTCTGTATCACCACAATAATATTTCAGTAAACTGAAAAGACCTATAAAATTCAGATGGTATGAAACTCTGGATCTTACTTCATAAGGAGACTTAGGAGTAAAAATTTAAAGGCTTATTTTTTTTTCTGATTCTTTTGTTAATATGACAAGGAATTTTTATTTTTACTTTTTTAACTTAGGATCAAAGATTTATAAGGGGAAGGAATCTTTGAAGTAATTGAATCTGAACAACTTATTTTAAGATGAAGAAACTGAAGCATGGAAAGGTTAAGTGATTTCCAAGGTTAGTAATAAGTGGTAGATATAGGATTTAAACCCCAGGTCCTATAAACTTCAACTCTCAACAGTCCATTGAGCCATGCTACATTTCCAAAGGAAAGGTTTATAATAGAGGAATTTGATTTTATCTGAAACTATTTTTATTCATTTCTTTATCATTATCTACCAGTTCTTTTCCTATTGCTTTATAAACAAAATAACCATTGTTAAAAAAAATGCCATCCCTCAAGTCATTCTCCTCCTCCATTTCATAGCCAAATGCCTAGAAAGATCTTCCTACACTTTGTGCTACATTTTCTCATCCACCACTCTTCAACCCGTTACTAATATAGTTTCTGACTCTATCACTCAGCTGAAATTGTTCTCTTTAAAATTAACAGGATTTTCTTAGTTGCTATATCTCATGATCTTTTCTCCATCCTCATCTTTCTTGAACTCTGCAGATTTTTACATGTTGAACCACTCCACCTCTAAGACACTCTCCTTCAAGGTTTTTCCACAGCATCATTTTCTCCTTTTTCTCTTCCTGCCTAGTTATCTGCTTCTTCTCATTTTCCATTGTTGGATCTTCATCTATGTTCCTTTGCACATATAAAGGTGTACCACAGGGCTCTATCTTGAGGCCTCTTTCTCACTGCTGTCTCTTTGGTGATCTTATTGGGATTCGATGAATTAAGTGATCATCTCTATGCAAATGATTCTTAGTTCTATATGCCCATCCCTTTTATCCAGTTCCACAGTACTAATTTTCTCTGTATGAGACATCCAGGCATAGGTTTCCCATAGGCATTTCAAATTCAACCTGTCCAAAATTTCATCTCTCTCCCCACCCCAAAACCCCGATCTTATTCTCAAGCTCCTTATTTCTTTTTTTTTCAGTGTTTTTACCAAAATTTTGTTGAAATGTTTTTTTTTTCTCCATCACCAGAATCTTACCCCAAATTTCTCCCCCATCCTCTGCCAGATGGCCATTTTAGATTCCAAATGATTTTTCTTCAGGGGGTGAAAGGGTAAAAGAAAATCAGCTCAAATGATCAACATGTTAAAGAAACACACAAAACCCCAAACCTGCCATCTCTGCAAAGTGGTGAGATTAGAGAGTCTTCCCTGATCTCTCCTAGGAGTTGTGTTTTTCTGTACAGTTTTGCCACATTATTTGAGGTGGTTCTCAACTTGAAATTTTAGTAGTCTTAAAAGCTGCCTCAAGAAGGGGGAGGATAGGCAGGTGCAGTGAGCCTGCCTTCTCTACTGTAAAGACTTCCTTTGTGTCCCCCTAGTCACAAAAAAAGAAAAGCAGGAGAGAAAGGGAGTAAAACCTGAGTAAAACCCCATCAACCCCTTGCAGCTGGTCACTGGCAGACTCTTGAGTCTGAGTGTACATTGGCCTCCTGGGGTTTCCTTGTGGCATTGTAAAGTGGCACCTAGAGACCCTCAGCTCAATCTACAAAGGCGAAGCTTTAGAGGGAAAATGCAGCCTAACCTAAAAGATGCTCTGGCTCTGGCTCCTCCCCTCCATCCAGGTCTGACTCCCTGTTGCTCCTCATCTGGTTACCAAGTGGGTGCCTGGGATACATAAGGTCATCTTCAAAATCTTCCAATTGTCCTGGGACAGGTGAGGGGGACCGAGGAGCCACAAGTGATTCTTCGTCAGAAATCTCTTCACTTTCATTGCTGTCTGCAGCACTTGAAGCAGACATGGTGCCACTGTCATCCAAAGTGGAGCCTGAAGGTGGGGCTTCCTGATATTTCCATTGACTTCTTGCTTCTCTCTCTTTGTGCTCTTCTTCCTCTTCCTCTTCCACTTCTACTGCTTTTCCACTTCTCTCTATAGTATTTGTGTAGCTGTGTTCTAACTTAATTTGCATGCTGTGAAGGTGGGAGCCACCAGTGTGCATTCCTTGTTCTTGGAGTTTGACATGGTCATTGCTGTAGGCATCACTGGCATGATCATCATGACTAAGATTGCTACTGGGATCACTGCTGCTGTCATGCTTTTCATTGCTGTCAGAATTCTCACCGTTACTGACATCACTGGTTTCAGTCTTGTAGCCAGGTGGGAGCCTGGGATATATAAGGTCATCTTCAAAATCTTCCAATTGTCCTGGTACAGGTGAGGGGGACCGAGGAGCCACAAGTGATTCTTCATCAGAAATCTCTTCACTTTCATTGCTGTCTGCATCACTTAAAGCAGACATGGTGCCACTGACATCCAAAGTGGAGCCTGAAGGTGGGGCTTCCTGATATTTCCATTGACTTCTTGCTTCCCCCTTTTTGTGCTCTTCTTCCTCTTCCTCTTTGTCTTCTACAACTTTTCCACTTCTGTCTATAGCTTTCGTGTAGCTGTGTTCTGACTTGATTTGCATGCTGTGAAGATGGGAACCAGGGTGCATTCCATGTTCTTGGACTTTGACATGGCCATTTCTGTAGACATCACTGGCATGATCATCATGGCTATGATTGTCACTGGGATCACTGCTGCTGTCATGCTTTTCATTGCTGTCATCAGAATTGTCACCATTACTCACATCACTGCTGTGAGTCTGGTAGGCTGGTGGGAGGTCAGGACTCAAAAGGGCATCTTCTAAGTCTTCAGACTTTCTAGGGATAAACTCAGGTGGAAAAGGAAGCAGAGTGAATTCTTCATCAGCACTCTGTTCACTTCCACTGTTCTCTGGGTCATTTGAAAGTGACATGATGTCACCTCTGGCCAACATGGAACCTGAGGTTGAGGCTTTGTTATCTCCAGGCTGGTTTCTTGATTCCTTGTCTTTCTGTAATTCTCCTTTCTTCTCTCCCACTTCAACAACTTTTTCACTTCCTTCTTCAGTTTGTCTTTTAGGGTTCTGAAACATCTTTGCTTGGTGGAGAAAGCAGAGGTAAACACCGTATGTTGCTTTTTCCTAAATGTTGAACTTTGATATACTTGTTGGAGACTTCTCAGGGGGTCAGAGAGCTCCAGTTGCAATCTCTGCTCTGAGCAGGAATCATTGAAAATGAGCTGGTGTTGGCTTTTTATATGGTTTCCCCTAGCTCAAGTTCCTTATTTCTGTTGAGAACATCACAATCCTTTTAGTCACTCAGTTTTAAAACTTCTGGGTAATACCTGATTATTCTTTCTGCCTCATCCTTCCTATCCAACCAGTTTGCAAGTCTTGGTAATTCTGCCTTAATAACATCTCTTACTTTCATTCCATTTTTTTTTATCACAACTACCACTCTAGTCCAGACTTGTATCCCTTCTTTCAGCTTGAGACATTTTATTTGACTGTCTTCCATGCCAGGAATACTCTCAGTCCTCATCTCTGTCTCTTAGCTTCCCTGGCTTACTTCAAGTTGCAACTAAAATTCCATTTTTGTTTTTTTAAGATTAATTAATTTATTTTTTTGTTTTCAATATTCATTTCCACAAGATTTTGAGTTACAAATTTCCTCCCTATCTCTACCCTCCCTCCCACTCCAAGATGGCATGTATTCTGATTGCCCCTTCCCCTAGTCTGCTTTCCCTTCTATCCCCAACTCCCGACCCCAATCCCCTTTTCCCCTTACTTTTTTGTAGGGCAAGATAGAATTCTACACCCCATTGCCTGTATATCTTATTTCCCAGTTGCATGTAAAACAATTTTTAACATTTGTTTTTAGAACTTTGAGTTCCAAATTCTCTTCCTTCTTTCCTCCCCACCCATCCTTCTTGAGAAGGCAAGCAATTCAATATAGGTTATGGATGTATCATTATGCAAAACACTTTCATAATAGTCATATTGTGAAAGACTATGTTGCCCTACATCATATCCTACCCCCCCCCACGTTTATTCTATTCTCTCCTTTGTCCCTGTCCCTTTTCAAAAGTGTTTGCTTCAGACAACCCCTAGCCCAATCTGGCCTCCCTTATATCATCCACCCCATCTTATCCCTTGCCCCCTACTTTCCTGTACGGTAAGATACCCAATTGAGGGTGTATGTTATTCACTGCTTGAGCCAAATCAATTGAGAGTAAGGTTCACTCATTCACTTTCAACTCCCCCCTCTTTTCCTCCATTGTAATAGCTTTTTCTTGCCTCTTTCATGTGAGATAATTTACCCCATTCTATCTCTCCCTTTCTCCTCCCAATATATTCCTCTCACCCATTAATTTTATTTTTTAGATATCATCCCTTCATATTCCACTCACCCTGTGCCCTCTGTTTCTGTCTCTTTTTTTGTCTCTGTCTCTCTCTATCTCTATCTTTCTCTGTGTCTGTCTGTCTCTGTCTCTCAGTTTCTCTCTATTTTTATATGCATATATGTACATACATGCACATATATATATATATATGTATAAATATATGTATGTATGTATATATATTCCGTTCAACTACCTTAATAGAGAGAAAGGTCTCATGAGTCACAAATATCATCTTTTCATGTAGGAATGTAAACAGTTCAACTTTAATAAGTCCCTTATGATTTCTCTTTTCTGTTTACCTTTTCATGCTTCTCTTGATTCTCATATTTGAAAGTCAGATTTTCTGTTCAGCTCTGGTATTTTTATCAAGAATCCTTGAAAGTCCTCTATTTCATTAAAAATCTTTTTTCCCCCTGAAGTATTATACTCAGTTTTGCTGGGTAAGTGATTCTTGGTTTCAATCCTACCTCCTTTGACCTTCAGAATATTATATTTCAAGCCCTTTGATCCCTTAATGTAGAAGCTGCTAGATCTTGTGTTATCCTGATTATATTTCCACAATACTCTAATTGTTTCTTTCTTGCTGCTTGCAGTATTTTCTCTTTGACTTGAGAATTCTGAAATTTGGCTACAATATTCCTAGGAGTTTTCCTTTTTGGATTTTTTTCAAGAGGCAATTGGTGGATTCTTTCAATTTCTATTTTCCCCTGTGGTTCTAGAATATCAGGGTAGTTTTCCTTTTTAATTTCTTGAAAGATGATATCTAGGCCCTGTTTTTGATCATGGCTTTCAGGTGGTCCAATAATTTTTAATTTATCTCTCCTGGATCTATTCTCCAGGTCAGCGGTTTTTCCAGTGAGGTATCTCACATTGTCTTTTATTTTTTTTCACTCCTTTGCTTCTGATTTATAATTTCTTGATTTCTCAAAAAGTCATTAGCTTCCAGTTGCTTCATCCTAATTTTTAAGGAATTCTTTTCTTTAGTGAGTTTTTGGACCTCCTTTTCCATTTGGCCAATTCTGTTTTTTAAGGTATTCTTCTCATTAGTTTTTCAACCTTTTTTGCCATTTGGGTTAGTCTATTTTTAAAGGTGTTTTTTCCTTCAGTATTTTTTGGGTCTCCTTTAGCAAGCTGTTTACTCATTTTTCACGATTTTCTTGCATCCCTCTCATTTCTTTTCCCAATTTTTCCTCTACTTCTTTTACTTGATTTTCTGAATCCTTTTGGAGCTTTTCCATGGCCTAAGACCAATTCATACTTTTCTTGGAGGGTTTGGATGTAGGATCTTTGACTTTGTTTTCTTCTGAATGTATGTTTTGGTCTATATAACAACAATGCTACTTGCCACTACTGTGGCTGTATAAGACCAATAATACACCAGCACACAGGAGGGCAACTAGAACAGGTTCTTTGATCTACTTTTGTAAGGACAGCAATTTTAAGGGGTTTACAATCTCACTTTAATTAAACATACATATATCATTCACTTAGTTTAGGGGAAATAAACAGCACCCTGTACTTTAGAGAGACTACAAACAGAAATTACAAACTGAGTAAAATAATACAAATCAACAAATAGGCTTCTGTCTGACCATAGCAATACATACATAGTTATCATAGAGAGAAGCACCAACATCTGGGTTTTCAAAGATGGGTGGATCCTTAATGGTTACCCAGTGTCTTGTCTGGTGAAATCATCAGAATGCTTTTCTAATGAGTGAGCCACCCAAAGCAAAACCTCTACTCCCACAGTTATGAAAGTTCTAGCTTAATGGCTATCCTCAGAGTAGATATACACTTTTTCAGGGCCTGAGAACTTCACACCTCTCAAGGGCTTCTCACCTGTTGAGGCCTTAATGCCTCTCATGACCTAGTTAATAAAATGTGTTGGCCTTCCTACAAACAAAGGCAAGACTCAATAAAAGGTACTTGATTGCCTTAGTGCTGAGAAGCATTCCAAAAGAAAAAAAATCGGTAAAAAATCCCCCTTTCTTGTCGTTACAATCTCCTTTGTCACCAAAGTAAGATTCTGTAGTCTGAGTTTTTTATGCTGTGTGCTCATTTTCCCAGCCAATTATTTGACTTTTGAACTCCTTGTCGAGGTATGCCTCTTCTTCCAGAATGGAGAGTGCTGTGTCCCAAGCTTCAGGGTTTTTGCACAGCTGTTTTCTGAGCTACTTGTAGACACCTGTAAATTTTCAATTCTTCTGAGTTGATATGATACCAGGAGAGGTATATACTCCTCTCCTGGCCTGTGCTCTGATCTGTGAGTAACCTCAATCACTCTTTTCTGCCTTGGAACTGCTAGGAGGACTCCCTCTCCACAGCCACCACAAGCTCTGCCACACCAGCACTCCTCCTCACCCCGGGACTGCCAATCAGGAGTGCAACTCAGATCCAAGGAAGACAAAGCAAGAGAACCCTGCCTCAGCACAAGCAAAGAGATCCCTACACTCCCACTGTGATCAGCAGCTTGATGCTCCCCACCATCTGTGTGTCTGGAGCCCTGCAGCTGCCTAAGCCACCACTGCCCCAAATTCCATCTTTAGGAAGTCTTTCCTCACTCCCTCTTAATTCTAGTACCTTCCCTTTTAAAATTGTTTCCTAGCTACCCTTTATGGAGTTTGTGCATTTTTCTTTTTTTATTGTCTCCCCCAGTAGATTACAAGCTCCTTGAGAGTAGGGACTGTCTTTTGCATCTTTTATGTATCCCCAGCATTTATTTAATTTTTTTGAAGTAAAAAACAAACTATTTTTCCTTCAAAACACTAGGAAAATATGACATAGCCTTGAAACACTGAAAAGTAAGGCTATGTTAATTGCATTCAGTAAGAAGTTGGCATAAAGAGAATGAGAACTTTTTTCAACATAATGCCTGGTACTAACATGTTGCTCAAAGTTTTAACCAACAGTGATAACATGATAATTGGTGCTAGCTGCCTCCTGTACTCTGGGGTAGAAAAAAAAAAGCTCTCCTTTGCAACCTGCTTAGAAGTTTAAGTTATCTTTCTACCCTTTTCTGTCCTAAGAGGGTCCTCTCAACAAGTTGTTTCTGTTGAAGAGGGCAAATGAGCAAAGCCAGGGGCAGGTATCACATCTTTTTCTGCTTTGGGGAAAACTAACCAGTCATCTACCATTCCATTAAGCAAGAGGCTTAAGATTGGTACCACAAGCAAAGAGAGGCTTTCTACAAAGAGAGCCACTTAGTCTCAACAAGCATTTTAACCAAGTGTTGCCCCTGTAGTACCTTTCAGATGGGCAAGAAAAAGTCACCTGAGCAGCAGACCTAGAAAAACCAATGTGAAGGAACCTGAGCTTCACATGCCTGGTGGGGCATTTCCCTTTTATGATCTTGTTTGGTGTCCCAGATGAAAGCTGGCATGAGCACTGTCTTCATTAGAGGAAAGATCACCTGGGAGCAGCTCAGTGCTCTAATCCAAGTAACCTTCTTTACCCAGACTCCCCTGTGAATGCCAGTTCTTGTACTGGGGAGAAAAGTACAAATGTACTTTTCCAATCAGTAGTGAACTCATGACTGATGTTTTCTAATCTACCGGAAATAGGTCAATCCTGTAGATGTGAAGTTGACACCAAACAAAAGTGGATGGAATTCATACCAGATGGGAGGTAGGTTGGGGAAGAGAACGCTAATGCCTATAAACCCAAAGGGATATTCCAGCTTCTAGGAATGGAATACCTCTGAAACAGCTGAAAACCATTAAAGGCTCTAATAGATACAATAGGGGTCACGTTCACTGAAGGGATAGGCCTGGGTACTATTGGCCCTCCATGCTATCTCCAATCCAGATCTGAGCACCAGTTTCTTCCATTTCTTCACCTATGGGCTAAAATATAAATTGGAACCCACAGAGTCCAGAGGCAGATGTGAAATTCCCATAAAGATATTCTTAAACTTGCTACCAGCTTCAACTTCTTCATTTTAAAATTTTCGCTGAAAGACTAAAATTTCCATGCAGTTTTACAAGCAGACCAAACCCCAGATGAGTATTGACAATGACTCTATTTTGCAATAGATCCCAGGGAATCCTTCATCTTCTTGGTCATGGTGGGGATGAGATGCATGTGGTCATCAACACATTTGGTCACACAGGACTCCAGCTGCCTCTTCATCTGCTGCTCATTGCTGCCAGAATGTGTCAAGTCTTTGGCTTTGTCATTGCAGTGCATGGTGCATTGAGCCAGGTGATCCTGGAATTTCTCCAGTTCACTGGTCACAAGGGCCTGTGCCTGGGCCAAGGGAGCCTGGCAGCATTCAACTCACTGATGAACCTGTTCCATGGAGGCCTGGGTATCTTCACAGCATCAGGCGCTGCACCAGAAGATGGCACCCTGCATCTTGCAGACATTCTCCCACTCCAGCCCTTTCACCTTGGTTTCCACTGCCTTCTGCACCTGCAGCTGCTGCACCTCCACCATAGCATACAGATCCACCCCCCCCAGCCCTGCACCCTGCCCTACTTGTCTGAGTACTCTGTATCCCCAACATTTAACACAGTGCCTGACACATAACAGGTGCTTAATAAATGCTTATTGACTGATTGACTTCTTGTCTGGACCATTGAATAGCCTCTTAATGAGTCTCCTTTCCACCATTTTTTCCTTTGTCCAATCCATCCCACCCACACCTATAGAAATGATGTTTTCAAAGCACAGACCTGGCTATTATTCTCCTGCTCAAAAATCTCCAGTGACTTCCTCTTGCCACCAAGATAAAATACAGACTATTAAATTTGACTTTTCAAGATCATCAGGATCTGACTCCAGTAAAACTTTCCAGATTTATGGCACATTATTCTCACTCATATTATATAGCAACTACATTGGCTTACTTGGTGTTTCACACCACACTCTGTTTTCCATCTTTAGTAACTGCCCCAGTTCTTACCAATACCTGAAATGCACTCTCCTTTTTAGCTTCCTTCAAAGTGAAGTTCAAATAATATATCCTTAGGCAGTCTATCTGAAACTTCCCAGAAACTAGTGCCTTCTTTGAGAAATTACAGTTATGTCTACTTTATATGCATTTTGATTATCTGTCTGTATTCAATTAATAACCATTAAAATTTTTTAATTTAAAATTAATTTAATATTTCATTTTTCCCAATTTCATGTAAAAACAATTTTAACATTCTTTTTTTCAAATTTTGAAATCCGAATTCTCTCCCTCCTTTCCCACTTCCCTTTACTGAGAAGTTGAGCAATTTGACATAGATTATACACATATACTCATGCAAAACTCATTTCCATGTAAGCCATGTGATGAAAGAAAACACAGCCAAAAAAAACACCAAGAAAAAAAGAAAAAGTTCCTTCAATCTGCATTCAGGCTCCACTAGTTCTTTCTTTGGAGATGGAAAGCACCTTTCATCATAAGTTCTTCAAAATTGTCTTCAATCATTGTATTTCTGAGAATAGTTAAGTTATGCACAATAAATCATCATACAATACTGCTGTAATTTTGTACAATGTTCTCCTGGTTCTGGTAATTTCACTTAGCACCAGTTCATGCAAGTCTTTCCAGGTTTCTCTGAGAGCATCCTGCTTGTCATTTCTTGTAGTAGTATTTCATCACAATCATATAGAATGAAGTGTTCAGACACTCCCCAATTGATGGGCATCCTCTCAATTTCCAATTCTTTGCCTCCACTAAAAGGGCTGCTATAAATATTTTTGAACATATAGGTCTTTTTCCTTTTTTATTTTTTTTATCTCTTTGGGATAAAGACCTAGTAGTGACATTGCTTGGTCAAAGGGTATGCATGATTTTCTAGCCCTTTGAACAGTGTTCAAAATTGCTCTCCAGAATGGTTGAATCAGTATGCAACTTCACCAACAATGTATTAATGTTTTAATTTTCCCACAACCCTTCTAACATTTGTGATTTTCTTTTCCTGTCAGATAAGCCAATCTGATTGATGTGCGGTGGTAGCACAACACATCATCTTTCCATGTAGGAATGTAAACAAAATAGTTCAATTTTAGTAAGTCCCTTATGATTTCTCTTTCTTGATTACCTTTTCATACTTCTCTTGATTCTTGTGTTTGAAAGTCAAATTTTTCTATTCAGCTCTGGTCTTTTCACTGAGAAAGCTTGAAAGTCCTCTATTTTATTGAAAATCCATATTTTGTCTTGGAGCATGATACTCAGTTTTGCTGGGTAGGTGATTCTTGGTTTTAATCCTAGCTCCTTTGACCTGCAGAATATCATATTCCAAGTCCTTGGATCCCTTAATGTAGAAGCTGCTAGATCTTGTGTTATCTTGATTGTGTTTCCACAATACTCAAATTTTTTCTTTCTAGCCACTGGCATTATTTTCTCCTTGATCTGGAAACTCTGGAATTTAGTGAAAATATTCCTAGGAGTTTTCTTTTTGGGATCTTTTTCAAGAGGTGATTGGTGGATTCTTTCAATTTCTATTTTACCCTCTGGTTCTGGAATATCAGGGCAGTTTTCCTTGATAATTTCTTGAAAGATGATATCTAGGCTCTTTTTTTGATCATGGCTTTCACGTAGTCCAATAATTTTAAGTGATCTCTCCTGGATCTCTTCTCTAGGTCAGTGGTATTTCCAATGAGATATTTCACATTGTCTTCCATTTTTTCATTCCTTTGGTTCTGTATTATAATATCTTGATTTCTCATGAAGTCACTACCTTCCCCTTTCTCCAATCCAATTTTCAAGTTGGTATTTTCTTCAGTGATCTTTTGGATGTCTTTTTCCATTTGCCTATTTCTGCCTTTCAAGGCATTCTTCCCCTCATTGGCTTTTTGGAGCTCTTTTGCCATTTGGTTTAGTCTATTTTTAAGGTGTTATTTTGTTCGGTATTTTTTGGGTCTCCTTTAACAAGTCATTGACTTGTTTTTCATGGTTTTCTTGCATCACTCTCATTTCTCTTCCCAATTTTTCCTCTACTTCTCTTATTTGCTTTTCCAAATCTTTTTTGAGCTCTTCCATGGCCTGAGACCAATTCATATTTTTCTTGGAGCCTTTTGATGTAGGTCCTTTGTCATTGTTGACTTCTTCTGGCTGTATGTTTTGATCTTCTTTGTCACCAAAAAAAGATTCTAGAGTTTGAGTCTGGATCTGAGTCTGAGTCTGTGTCTTTTTTCATTGCCTCGCCATGTTCCCAGCCAACTACTTGACCTTGGAGCTTTTTGTCAGGGTATGGCTCCTTAAAGAGTAGAGAGTTCTTTGTCCCAAGCTTTAGGGGCTGTGCTGACATTTTCAGAGCTACTTCTACTCCACTGTCACTGCAACCTCTGCCACAGCAGTAATCCTCCTCCCCCCAAGAACCACCAACCAACTGGATCACCAATTGTGATCCAGTTCCAAGCAGGGTAAAACAAGCCCTGTATTCCCGGTCTGGTCTGCCACTTGATTTCATCTGCCATGTGATCCAGGGACTCTGGAAGCAGCCGACAGTGGAGCTGTACCACCATACCACCTTCGCCACCCCCAGGGCTGGTGAATGGACCTCTGTCTAACCCTATCTGGCAGTTTGCCCACTAATTTGCTCTGTGGTTTTCAGCGTTTGTGGGTTGAGAAGTCTGGTAACTGCCACAGCTCAATGATTCATGGCCCTAAGACCTGCTCAGGTTGTCTCCCAGTCTAGTCTGTCCTGGTACGGCCCATGCTGGGCTGTGCTCTGCTCCCAGCTCCGTGCAATAGATCCTTCCCAGTGACCATCTAAGCTGTCCTGGGCCGAAGTCCTGCTTCCCTGTGCATTTTATGGGTTCTACAGCTCTAAGATTTATTCAGAGGCATTTTTTTCAAGTGTTTGGAGGCATCTGGGGGAGAGTTCAAGCAAGTCCTTGCTTTCCAGCTGCCATCTTGGCTCCACCCACAAATTATAATTTTTAAGGATATTTTTCTTCAGTCCATTTTTGGTCTTCCTTTTCCAAATTGTTGACTCTCTTGCATACTTCTCATTTCTTTTCCCAATTTTCCTTCTACTTCTCCTATTTGACTTTTAACATCCTTTTTTGAGATCTTCTAAGAAGGCTTTTTGGGCTTTATATTCCCCTTTGAGGTTCCACATTAGGCATTATGATATTGTTGTCTTCTTCCGAATTTGTGTTTTGAGTCTTGTATTTGAAGATCAAACTTTCTGTTCAGCTCTGGTCTGTCACCATAGAAGGTTCAGGATGGTCAATGTTCTTTTTTGCTTCTTCCTCATATTTTTGCTAATTTCCTCGCTTTTGAAGTTGAGCTCTGCTCCTCAGTCACAGGGGACACTGTCTCAATTTTCCTATGGTAGGGGCCAGGAGCCTGGTCACTGACTTTTTGCACTGGGGCCTCAGGTGCCAGCAGCTTGCTCATTGAGCTTGAGTGGCTTGGCTTAGTTGTGCCCGTTGTTGCCTCATTTCTGGGGCTGGCAATTTGCCTTCTGTACTGGGGGCCTCACAGCTGGCCTGCTGTGCCACTGGCCTCTTGAGTCAGGACTAGGGGTCTCAATTACTGATCTGTGGCCTTTTACTCCCTTTCCCAGACTCTGTCTGTGCTGGGCTATCCTCCTTTTCTTTACCCAAAGAGATTGTTCTTTCCTATACTTCTTTTTTTCATTTTGTTTTTTAGAGGGAGAAAGGCAGGGCAATTGGGATTAAGCGATTTGCCCAAGGTCACACAGCTAGTAAGTGTGTCAAGTGTCTGAGGCTGGATTTGAACTCAGGCCCTCCTCACTCCATGGCTGGTGCTCTACTCACTGCACCACCTAGCTGCCTCTCCTATAGTCCTTCTGAGTTATCATAAGCCAGGAAATTATTTCACTCCATCCTTTTTGTACGTTCTGTTGCTCCTGAATCTGTTTAGAGGCTTGATTTAATGTTGTTTCTGATTGAAACTGGGGAGAGGTCAGGCAACTTCCTGACTTCTCTCCTCCATTTTGGCTCTGCCCCACCCCCAACCTGCACTTTAGAAAAACCACTTCAGTGGCTGACTGGAGGAAGGATAACAGTAGGAAAAGACTTGTGGCAAGGAAACTCACTGGCAAGGTATTTCAATAGGTATTGCAATAGGAGCATCTAGGTGATACAGTGGATAGAGTATCAAGCATGGAGTCAGCTACCTTCCTGAGTTCAATATGGCCTCAGACACTTACTAGTTGTTTCATACTGGGCAACTCACTTAACCCTGTTTGCCTCAGTTTCCTTATCTGTAAAATGAACTAGAGAAGGAAATGGCAAACCATTCTAGTATTTTTACCAGAAAAAACCTCAAATGGACTCATGCAGACTTGCACACAACTGAAAACAACTGAATGAGTTGTTTCTCTCCAATTGAACATAAGCTTCTTGTGAGCAGGGGTTGTTTTAATTTTGTCTGTCTTTGCATCCTTAATTTTTGGTATAGTGCCTGACATATAGTAGGTATGCTTGTCAAATTTGATTATATAATATGAAGCAAAGTAATATGTGTACCGTTGTACAGTATGTTATACAGACAACAGCCTGCTTAAAGGAAATCTTTTTTACAATTTCATCAACTGTGTTCCAAAATTGAGTCTGAGGAAAATTTGATTTAATGAGAGGGACATATTTAGGGCAGCATGGTGGAATGAAAAGAGACCTAGTGTACAAATCAGGAAGACCTGGGTTCAAGTCCTCTGATTATGTGACCATGGCAAGATCCTAGACCTCCAGTGGTCCTCACAACTAAGTCTAAGTCTAAGTGATAGAGAATCTGCCAATCTTCATTAGTATAGAAATTTTCTCCCTGTTAGCTCCTTGTTTTTGATGAAATTCAAGGTCAAGTCTCATCTTCCAAGAGGAATATGAGGGAGTAAGACAATGGGGGGGAGGTAGTATGAAATAATAAATAACAGGTCAGAAACTGGATTCCTCAAAAATATATGGTGAGACAGTCAATTAATATTTATTAAAGACCTATTCTATGCTAGGCACTGAGCTAAGTTTAGAGGATGCAAAGAAGCGTAAAAGACAGTTCATGTTCTCAACGAGCTCATAGTCTAATGCAGGAGTTAAAAATGTAAACAACTATCTACAAATAAGATATTTACAGTATAAACTGAAAATAATCATGAGAGAAAGGCACTAGAATTAAGACGGTTTGGGAAAGGTTTTCTGTAAAAGATGGCAAGTCACTTTACATCTCAGTGTCTCAGACAACCCTCTACAGGAGGGTATTACAAATTACAGGGGACTAGCCATGCTGAATTCTTGGAGGAAGTTTCCAGATTTATGGGTCCTTCAACTAATAGAAGTCATAATTTGGGGTCAAAAAAGAGGCAAATGCAAAATGGTATGCAGTTCTGAAGGATGCCTCTAGCCCTTTGTAAGGGTTTTAAAAGTTTAAGGCAGTGATTTATAGGTATAAAGCCAGGTATCTCTCCTGGCTGATAAATAAGAGCATTGCTTTGAGGGGGCATACTAGAGCGTGAAAAGATTTCTCAGTCTGGATTGTCTTAAGGGGGGCAGCTTAATCATGACTTTCAAGCTTAATCATGGTTTTAAAACTTTATTCTATAATAAAGTTATCTGACACTTAAAACTTATTACATAGTTATCTGTTATTACACGTTATCTGACATTTTCTATCTCTATTGCCAAACAATAGCCTTAAAGCATGGGTCACAGGATGAGCTCAACTTAAGTAGAACTTTTTGATATTGGTTTCAATTTAAGTTTCAACCTTTCAATCAGTTTGTGAAAGCCTTTTCTTTGAAAACCTTTGTAGGTAAGGATTTTTCATCATTCTGGGGGAATTTGTACTTGAGGGCAGATAACTTTTTAAGGCCTTCTCAGTCCTAATGCTTGTGTTGAGCCAAATCTGATATCTCAACAGATTTAAATTGTGAACACTCTTAGTAGCCACTACAACAAATTTAAATGTTGCTAATACCTTTATAATGTTATATATTCTAAGTCTTCATTATCTTACTTTTTTCCACTTAACTTTCACCCGTTTCCGTCTCATTGAAACCCAGGCATTTACTCATTACTCTGCTGTTCTTATCTTTCCTCTCACTTCCTTTTGATATACAAAGCTCTTCATTCTTCATTCTTGCTGTTCCCTGATGTTGTTTTCTGCCTATAATATGTTGCCTTTTGCAACTTGCCCATCTCTTTTCTCTTCTTTCACCACTTGAATTCATTTTAAAACCAATATGAAAATCTTAATTCATCCCTTTCCTAGGACATTTTGAGTTTATTTACTCCTCTTTAATATTTTAATTGTCTCTGAGGCCCTTATTGAATTGTGTAAGATTGTGTTTAAATTAAATAGCAATATTCTACTGAGTACAGTATGGAAAGAACATTATTATTTTATCCTACCATCCAAAAATGCTGGCTCTGTTCTCTAGAACTGCTTTAACAAAAAAATAAAATAGAAAATTCAAACATCTAGTTTGAAATTGATGTCATTACGTAGGTGGCACCAGTAGCATGGGTGATCTTTTTTGTGCCTCAGAAAATCAAATCTTTACTGCTGCTGTCTCCTGTGTTTGAGGAAATTCCCCCTGAAGCTACACATTTGAGGGGGAAGTTCAGCACAAGTGTGGAGCTGCCTGACTTTGTCAGTTTGAGATCCTAGGTTGTTTTTTTCTTCCTTTTGACTGAAGTCATATACAGAACTCTACATTTTTATTTCAGGGACTAAGAATAATAGAAAATGTAAGTACTATGCTAGTCTGAGAGAAAGAAAGAGGCCCTGCTGGTTTGTGATTTTTAAATAAAAATAATGCAAGATGAAAGCAAACCTTTTCTATGCCTTGTTTATGCTGTTTAGAATTACTCGAGTAATTATGCTTGAAAATTAAAAATATTTATTGGAAAATACATAAAATCACCCCAGAGACAAAGCCAAGTGGCTGCAGCATGAAACAAATGCCTCCATTTATTTTTCAGCCATGCTATCTTCTCCTTAGCATAGTATCTTGAAATGCTTTGAGTCTAGAACTTGAATCTATCCAGATTTTTAGTGATTTGCTTGCATGTAAACTTACCTTTGGCTATTTTTTTCTCTCCAAAATGAGGCTGTAGTATTCCTAAAGCAGATAATAAACAATTTATTCGGGTATATGCATTTTATTTGGATGAGGATTGAGTAATAAATTTAGTAAGAAGAGAGGGGACTAACACAGGATGGCAATAGTTGAATTATTATGCTGATAGTTAAAAAGATCCCTGGGCTCTTTGTTGTGGCTTTTACTTTGAATAGTAGAGATGATGATCCATTCAAGTTTTCTCATCATATAGAAGTCTTTTCTACGTACTCCTAGAAATGCTTCACAGGAGTTCAACATGCGTTCATGGTATTACTCTAGGTATCTTAGCATTACATCAATAACAAAGGAGCATGTATCCTTACTTAAATTTGATCATATGCATTTATGAAAAAGCATGGACCCCAATTTTCAGCTGTAATTATCTTTCATGACATCTTTTTTTTACTGCTTCTCCTGTGAAAATTTTAATTTGTTATAAATTGAACTAACTTCTAGCCATTATGAACCTAAAGTTTGTCCTAAAAACTGTTGAGGTGATCCTCAACTGTAATTCTTTAGAAACTGTAATGTTCTATGATTTGTGGCCATATAAACTTTAAAAGAAGGACACTGATATTACAGGGATGAGTTTTTTGTTTGTTTGTTTCAGAGGAGGAGCTTGGAGTCATTAAAAACTATAAAATATATAAAATCCAATCTTAATCCCTTTCTTCCTCATACTCAGTTCTAGGCCTAGTTCATTGTTCATTCATGGTATCTCTCTAAAATATTTGTATTGATGAGCCACCTTTATGGTTCATCAATTATATTTTATTATCAAAATCTAGATAACAAGTATTCATCCATTTTCTTCTCTTTTTTCCACGAACTTATGTTGCTATTCTTGATAAATTTCGGATCTCATTTGGGGGGTATACAATGGGTCAGCATTTTTGTCAGTAGTTACTGATATTCGTGTCTATTTTCTTTGGTGTCATTTCTTCCTTATAGATCATGTAAAGGACTGTGAGGCTATAGTACACATGTGGTGGTAACAATGTTGCTGATTGAAATAGAGTTTGCTGCAGAATTTTATACTGATCTTTTGCATCTTTTTTTGTTTATTTGTTGTTTTACTAATAGTTTTATTTTTAAATACCCTTGAGATGAAAGAGCTAGTCTCTTGCCAACTTTTCTGTAATCTTGTTTTTCTCTACAGGGGCTTCTCTCTATTTAATTAAATAATATCTTAACAAAATTCCTTAATAATATTCTTAATAACACCTTAATAGAATACCTTATAACATTGTACCTCATAATATTTCACCACTGTTCTCTGTATGAGTTAGAAGTTGCTGGTAGGAGGAAGTGAGGGCAGGCTAGAGGACTGGTCAGTAATTAAGAGTGAGCATCTTGACAACGCCTTCTCACAGTTTTGAAGTTTTAGGCAGAAATTGACCAATTACTGAGTTGGTCTCAGGGAGGAGTCATTCTAGGGCATCAGGCAACACTGTCTATTAGTAAAGGGGTAAGTACAGGATTGGCCATTTTTGGTGATTAAAAGTATTTGGAAATGTGTGGTATGTACCTAATCTGTATAAAGAACTCCTGGTTAGTTTAAATGGATCTCTGTGTTAGCTTTGTGACATGGTCAAAAAGGATGAGATATTATCCTTTTGCCTACCAACAAGTAAGTATTATGAGATGAAAAATTCCAATGTGTTCCGTTTTATAATCATGGGAATTCATAGCCAGTAGATATACAAGAGTCCTAAGTGTCATGAATTTATGAATAACAGATCTTAGAGCTAGAAGTTACTTTAAAAAACATCTGATCCAGCTGTCTGTTTTAATATCTATTTTACAAATAAACATTGTCTAGAGGCCTTCAGTGACTTGCCCAAAGAAACAAGCTAAAAAAGGTATGAAATAGAAACTTGGTATTCTGCTTCCTAGTGAAGTACTTGCTTTGCTGTGCCATGTTGACCTAATCCTTCTAAAAACTTTCTATAAAAGCTGAATTACATAATTATTGTATTTTACAATTTTCTCATGTCAACATTTTGACTCCATAAAATCCTACTCTGATGCCTCATTATATTAGGGATGAGACTCCAGGTTCTCAAATGATGCCTGTAGGTTCTAGGATGCTGGATAGACTTAGTGTGGTTTCAACCACAGACTATACCTACTTCCCAAGGACTAAGCTAAATGAATACAAAAAAAGCATGGCATCAGTTGGCTGCTCATTTCATGATGAATTGTTTTTCTATAGCAACACATGAAACAAAAATATAAAAGTAATCCAGCCCTATACTACTCTCTTCCATTTCACAGGATCTTCTATTTAGAGGTGATTAGGAAATTAGAGATAATCTAGCTCTTGCCCAACCATCTCATTTTATAAATGCAGAAAAGTTAAGGTGAAGTAATTTTCCTAGAGTCACTTGGATTGTAAGTTTATGAGGCAGTAAATTTCATCCTCCTGACTTGAAGCCTTGTGTTCTAGCTCTAAGGACAATGGCATAGTGTTAGAAAACCAGAATCACCTCAGTATATTCAAATATTAAACATTTGTCTATAATCTCAATATTGACTTGCAATGAATTTCTCCATGTTGTTCTCTATGCTTTCCTGTATCTCTAAAGGGCTTGCAGTTGTTGACTATAATGTATACGAGTGTTTTTGTTTATCTGAGAATTTATTAAGCATATTTCTCTTTTTAAAATATTTAGCAATAATCTCAAACAACTACAATAAAAACTTTACAATAATAACCACAATTTTTGTTTCTTTCCAAAATGGGAATGTATATGAATTAGGCAGGGAGATTAAGGATAAAATGAATGTGAATAAATGAAATTGAACTCTAGGCTAAGTTCATTTGAACATGTCATGGTATACTTTTTGTAGATGAAGAAAAACCATTTCCATTTTTCCTAAAGGTAATCTTTGCACATTAATCAGTTAATGTTCACAAAGTATTCAAATCTACTTAAAAGATGAACCTGGATGAAGGAAACAATATGAGAATAAGAAGAGGGCTAGAAATAGTGATAAGGATAAGGATAAGGACTAATATGCTATTTCATAGATATAGGGAACTCTTAGATAAGAAAATTCCCTCTATCGATGCAGGTCAGCACTTTGTCTACAATTTATAGTATTAGAGAGGTGTCTAGAACCCTTAAAAGTTAAATAACTTGGTGGAGGGTCCCATATCCAGTATGTGTCAGAAGTATACTGGAATTCTGGTATTCTTAGTTTTGAGAAAGGTTTTCTATCCACTAGGCCATGGCGCTGAGTCAAGTTGCTTGTGAATATAGCCCAAAGTCAGTAGTAAATTTCATTTAAGGCTAAATACTGATATCATCAAAATACAAATAAAAAATAAAAATACTTTAGGGAACACTATTGAACTGCTGACTTCTACTCTGAATACAGAATTATCCTTTCCAGTATACTAGAATTACATATACTGTGCTTTTAGAGAGCTAAAAATTATCTTTATGAGAATAAATATGTTATTATTAGATGTGAACCCATGTTTTGATAAAAACAAATGACTTAAAATTTAAAAATGACTAGGAACAGCTTACTTGGAGTTCTACTTTTAATTTAAATTTAGCTTTTCTGTTCCTCAGTTTCCTCACCTGTAAAATTACAGAGTTTCAGTAAACTTTAAGATCCCTTTCAGCTCAAAAACCAATGATCTTATGAAAGGTAAAAGGTTTAAATGTAAAAGACCCTTCCCTTTATTCTTACCCTAAATGAAGAAACAAAATCAATCAAAGGCATGAGCTATAGGAGCTGACTATCTAGTTGAGAAAACAATCTTTACCTTGGCAGGAAAAAGAATATTGATAAAAAGTGTTTAGGTATAAAAATGGTTTTGGTACAAACTCAAAATTCCTCTCTTAAAGCTAATTTTGTAAGCTAATAAGCAATTATTAAATGCCGACTATGTGATAGACACTGTGCAGAGAACTGGAAGAGGTATCTTACTCTTTCAGGCCAATAGGCTACTACTGCATCAAGAATGCCTCAGTGCACAAAATCCCAAGTATCTGCATTACTATCAGAGCGGGAATCAAGATTGTCTACAAAATGTAAAAACAAAGATAAAAAACAATTGTGGATTAAAAGAAAATCTTCATGGTGTTCAGCATGTTTATACTTGCAAATATCTAGAAATTTGTCATAATTCACTGGGGAGAACCTATTTCACTTAAAATGGACACCGATTTTTTTGTCCCTCTTTTACTCAAATTAAATGTGTTTTGTTTCATGCACAGATTAAAATAGAAAAGAAGAAAAAAAGAGTTTTCTTTCCTTGAGCATTTATTCTCTAGTCTTGGATCTCAACTAAAAAAAACTTGACACAAAATTGTATTAATAATTCATAGACTATATTAATGGCTGAGTTAAACTTTAACAAGTTGGTGTTACAAAACTGTCAAAAACGTAACAGCCCTGCCTTCTTTAATTTCAGTTGCTTCTGATGAAGCGTGGGAAAATGCCTTATTGGTGTGCAGTGTTACCAATTATCTGACAGAGCCAGAGTATATTTCCAGCTAATCAGAAATAAGAGCACAGAATTAAATCTCCCGTGTGAAACTCATCATTTACATATTTATGATTCAGAAATGATAATAAGGCTAATGAGAAACTCACATAGTGCCTTTAAAAGTCAAGCCAATCTTACAGTTAATTTTCAACAGATAAAAGTTCCTGGTGCATGGTTGTCAAAAGATAAAGTCTGTTGATTACAGTTTAGTTTAATTAAACATTACAAGTTATTTGTGTAGACTTATCCACATGTTGTATCAAAAGATTACTATCTAACAGTCACACTCTGAACTCAGGATAAGAGGGCAAGGTTTACAGGAAGTAGTCTAAATCATGGAGTATATACATATCCATATGATATAATTAAACTTATAACATACCCATACCTATACCTGTACCTATATCTATTTATCTCATATTACATATATACATATGAACATATTTATGCATACGTACACATATAAACATATGAACACACATTTACCTAAGATATGCACATCTCTAATAATGCATTGCTTTCTATGTGACAGGGAGAAAGTGCAGAGGAGATGACTTGCAGTTGGTGAACACTCTTAAAAGCTATTAAGTAGTACTAGTTGTGTGTTGGATCTACATAGTTCAGGGTGTGCAATATGTTGTGTTCTATGATTATACTCATTAAACTCCAGTAACTACACAACTGAAGCATTTCATTGGGCTTTCTTGCAGGGGCATCATTAAATAAAGAGGTGTGTGACTCCCATCCCCATACCCACTCTCAATAAGGAATGCATCACACAAGTCACCAAATTGTGGATGTCAGCAGCTGCCCCTTTCTATGTATGATACAGGTTTTGACTCACTGTAGGCATTCTGATTTGTGCAAGGATTTCAGGCATTCTTTATATAATCCAGAACTGTCACTGAACTTATTTCTAAAGCATACTTTGATTTTCAGGGGTGGCTTAGCTGAAGTAAGCTTGGAGTGAAAAGTTTAACATTGATTTCCCTGACTGCCACCCTTTTTATTTCTTATTGCTTCATTACTATATGTGACACATTTCACATTTAAGTACACAACTGAGTCAAAAAAATAAAATCTGTGTTTCCTCAGACTTGGTTCAGTGCTATTTTATGCCTTTAGTAAATAATAATAACAAGTCTCTCAAATACCAACCAATTATCCACGCTGTGAATGGGATGAGAGAGTAACAACAAAGTAGCAAATGACAACCAAGATGTGGCACAATTGGGGGCTTTATGTGCACCGAGACTACTATTGTAGCTGTGATGACCTGGGAGGGAACTTAATATCTTGGTTAATTGGGCCCTGGGGAGACCACAAATTGGGTCAGCTCCTCAGACAATGTCATGTCAATGCTCCTGAGATTCAAAGAAAGAGAGAAGCATATGAGTTCAGTTGTGATGATCATCATAATACAGCATATTGGTGTGAGTAGAATGCCTTCATGTTCTGGTACCCCAAGAAGATAAAATATTACAGAAAAAAACATCAATATTGCACCTCTTAGAAATGCTTCAGTAGAGAAGGCAATGACACTAAAATGGACAAACTATGAAAGAATATGGAATGCTGTAAAGATATGAATAATTTTGTCATATGCCAGGATATCCTCATAACAAAATTGGAAATTAATGTCACTATCTAAATGCATGGGCTTACTATTACTTTTGCTAAGAGTGACCTCACCTTCTTGTTATACAACAATGTATTAATGGCAAGTCTAGGGCAATCATTAAAAGACAAACAAGAAACAAACTATATTTCTAGACCTGCATTAAATGAATGAAGAGATAAAAACTAAGGAGCTACTAAAATCTGAAGAAGAAAAAGTTGGAGAATCTAAGGTCACTGAAATTCTCCACCCAATAAAAAATCCAGAAATGAAACAGGTAAAAAAAACTGAATCAGTTTTGTAATGATTCTGAAAGGAAATGAATATATATATATATGTATATATATATATATATATATGTTAATTGGTTTATAAGCTGCCTGATTATTGCAAAGCTTTTAACTTAACTCTACATTAGGTTAGTTCACATACTTCGCAGGTATAAAGTAGACCCAAACATGGCATGCTACATTATTTGATGTCTAAAGGGAAAAATGATTTCCAATCTATATGCTATCAGCACAAATTAAGTCAAATAAAGAAGCATTTATTAAGTATATATTATGGGTTTGGCACTATACTGTGCACTGGGGATATAAAAAAGTCAAAGCAAAGCAAAATGCAACACATACACACACAAACAGTCTCTGTGGTCAAATATCTCACAGTCTAATTGGAGAGGCAACATGCAAGCAACTATATACAAGAAAGAAATGCAGTCAGGATACTGTCTTGTTTTAGGAACAATAAGGAGTTCATTGTCATTAGGTCTGAGTACAAGGTGTTGAGTAAAGTGTAAAATGAACAGAAAGGTAAAATGGGTTTAGATTCTGATGGACTTTAAAATTGAAAAAAAAAGGATTTCATATTTAATTGTGAGACTCAGAGAGAATCACTGGCATTTATTGAATCTGCCAAGTGACAGGGTCAGACATGAATTTTAGGACAATTGATTTGGCAACAAAGTGGAGAATGGAATGGAGTGTGGAGAGACTTGAGGCAGGAACACCAAACAGCAAACAATTGCAATAGTTCACAAATGAGGAGATGAGGTTCCGCATCAGGGCTGTGAGAGTGTCAGAAGAGGTAAGAGGGCACATAGGAGAAGTATTGCATAGATAAAAATCAATGAGACTTGACAACAGGTTGAATACGGAGGATAAAACAGACTTTAGAGTTGAGGATGACACAGATTTTGAGTCTGGGTAACTGAGAAGATGGAAATGTCCTCAACAGTAATAGAAAGGTTAGAAAGAGGGGAGGGTTTCTTTTATTTTGGGGTGGGGGGAACAATGAGTTTAGTTTTGGTCATGTTGAGCTTAAGATATCTATGGGACCTCAAATTCAAGATATCTAAGAGGGAAGTGGAGACATAAGGCAGAGGTCAGGAGACATTTTAGGGCTTGATAAATAGATCAGAGAATCATCTACATAGAGATAATTCAATCCCTGGGAGTTGATGAGATTACCAATGGGGTATTATGGAATGAGAAAAGAAGAGGGTCCAGGGAAGAGCCTTGAGAGTCACCCATGACTAGCTGGTAAGTCCTCAGTGAAGATCCTGCAAAGTAGACTAAAAAGAGGCAATTAAGGAGGAAAGGATGTTGCGTGAAAATCCAAATTGATATGTAGAAATGGAGTGGTTTCTAATGGCTATTCAGGAGCAGGTTGTTAGAAAAATTATGGAAATATTCTCTTCAAGCCATCTGAATTTAGCGATTAACATAGAATAAGCAAGGAAATTGAAGAAACTGCAACACTGTCACTGTAGAATATAAAAATGTAGCAGTTTGACACCTGCCAAAATAACTTGCAAGAGATAACTTGGTAGCTAGAATTAGTTGATGACAACTTTCTATACTGCAAATACAAATCATGTCTTCATAAACTTTCATTTTGTTTTGATATCCTGGAACTTCATTCAATAAGCTTCAATAAGCCCATCATAGACTGAACTGTAAACAATAAGCCCATAAACAATAATAGCATTGATCCATAAACATACTTAAGAATAACATTTGTAATATAAAAAATTGGTAATATAGTAAATATTCTACAAACTACATGGAACAAAAAGCTTTCAATCTATAGAGAACTACCAAAGAGATCAAAATTAATTTTTTTAAAAATTGAATTTATTTATTTAACATATTTAATTTTCAGCATTGGTTTTCACAAGAGTTTGAATTACAAATTTTCTCCCCATTTCTACCCACCCCCCACACTCAGAGATGGCGTATATTCTGGTTGCCCTGTTCCCCAGTCAGCCCTCCCTTCTGTCACCCCACTCCCCTCCCATCCCCTTTTCCCTTCCCCTCTTGTAGGGCAAGCTAAATTTCTACTCCCCATTGCCTGTGTATCTTATTTTCTAGTTCCATGCAAAAAACTTTTTTTTTTTGTTTTTGAACGTCTGTTTTTAAAAACTTTGAGTTCCAAATTCTCCCTCCTCCTCCCTTCCCACCCACCCTCCCCAAGAAGTCAAGCAATTCAACATAGGCCACATGTGTATCATTATGTATAACCCTTCCACAATACTCATGTTGTGAAAGAATAACTATATTTTGCTCCTTCCCAACCCATCCCCCTTTATTGAATTTTCTCCCTTGACCCTGTCCCCTTTTGAAAATGTTTGTTTTTGATTACCTCCACCCTCATCTTCCCTCCCATCCATCATCCCCCCCTTTTTTATCTTCTTCCCTCTTCTTTCCTGTGGGGTAAGATACCCAATTGGCCCAATCTGATGACAGCAAGATTCACTCATTCCCCCCTCACCTGCCCTCTCCCCTCCTCCCACAGAACTGCTTCCTCTTGCCACCTTTATGCGAGATAATCCACGCCATTCTATCTCTCCCTATCTCCCTCTCTCAATATGTTCCTCTCTCATCCCTTAATTTGATTTTATTTCTTTTAGCTATCTTCCCTTCATCTTCAACTCACTCTGTGTCCTCTCTCTCTCTCTCTCTCTCTCTCTCTCTCTCTCTATATATATATATATATATATATATATATATATATATATACACATAGATATATACATACATATACACTCACATATATATATATATATAATATATACACATAAACATATATACATACATGCATATTCCCTTCAGCTACCCTAATACTGAGGTCTCATGAATCATACACTTCATCTTTTCATCCTTCTAGTAAGTCCCTTGCAATTCCTTTTTCTTGTTCTTTTTCTCGATTACCTTTTCATGCTTCTCTTGATTCTTGTGTTTGAAAATCAAATTTTCTATTCAGTTCTGGTCTTTTCACTGAGAAAGGTTGAAAGTCCTCTATTTTATTAAAAATCCGTATTTTGCCTTGGATCATGATACTCAGTTTTGCTGGGTAGGTGATTTGAGATTTTAATCCTAGCTCCATTGACCTCCGGAATATCGCATTCCAAGCCCTTCGATCTCTTAATGTAGAAGCTGCCAGATCCTGGGTTATTCTGATTGGGTTTCCACAATACTCAAATTGTTTCTTTCTGGCTGCTTGCAGTATTTTCTCCTTGATCTGGGAGCTCTGGAATTTGGCGACAATATTCCTAGGAGATTTCTTTTTGGTATCTATTTGAGGAGGCGATCGATGGATTCTTTCAATTTCTATTTTGCCCTGTGGCTCTAGAATATCAGGGCAGTTCTCCTTGATAATTTCTTGAAAGATGATATCTAGGCTCTTTTTTTGATCATGGCTTTCAGGTAGTCCAATAATTTTTAAATTATCTCTCCTGGATCTATTTTCCAGGTCAGTGGTTTTTCCAATGAGATACTTCACATTGTCTTCCATTTTTTCATTCCTTTGGTTCTGCTTTATAATATCTTGATTTCTCATCAAGTCACTAGCTTCCACTTGCTCCAATCTAATTTTTAAAGTAGTATTTTCTTCAGTGGTCTTTTGGACCTCCTTTTCCATTTGGCTAATTCTGCCTTTCAAGGCATTCTTCTCCTTATTGGCTTTTTGGAGCTCTTTTGCCATTTGAGTTAGTCTACTTTTTAAGGTGTTGTTTTCTTCAGTGTATTTTTCAGTATTTTTTTGGGTCTCCTTTAGCAAGTCATTGACTTGTTTTTCATGGTTTTCTCGCATCCTTCTCATTTCTCTTCCCAATTTTTCCTCTATTTTTCTAACTTTCTTTTCCAAATCCTTTTTGAGCTCTTCATGGCCTGGGACCAGTTCATGTTTTTCTTGGAGGCTTTTGGTGTAGGCTCTTTGACTTTGTTGACTTCTTCTGGCTGTATGGTTTGGTCTTCTTTGTCAGGAAAGAAAGAATTCAAAGTCTGAGACTGAATCTGGATGTGTTTTCGCTGCCTGGCCATATTCCCAACCAACTAACTTGACCCTTGAGTTTTTCAGTGGGGTATGACTGCTTGTAGACTAAAGAGTTCTATGTTCCACGTTTGGGGGGGATGTGCCAGCTCTGCCACACCAGCACTGCTCCTTCCCCAAGAACCCCCAACCCGAACTGGGCTTAGATCTTCAGCAGGCTGTGGACTCCTGCTCTGGTCTGCCACTTAATTCCTCCCACCAGGTGGGCCTGGGGCAGGAAGCAACAACAAGTGTAGCTGCCCCACCTCTGCTGCCCCCAGGGCTGGTAGCCAAACCTCGAACTCCTTCTACTCCTGCAGCTTTTCCCACTAACCTTCTCTGCTGTCTTTGGTGTTTGTGGGTTGAGAAGTCTGGTAACTGCTGCAGCTCACTGATTCAGGGCGCTAGGGCGTGCTCTGCCCCGTTGCTGGTCTTGTTGGTCCACGCTGCTCAGGCTGGGCTCTGCTCCACTCCATTCCCAGCTCCCAGCTCCCAGTTCCATGTGGGATAGACCTCACCCAGAGACCATCCAGGCTGTCCTGGGCTGGAGCCCTGCTTCCCTCTGCTGTTTTGTGGGTTCTGCTGTTCTAGAATTGGTTCAGAGCCATTTTTTATAGGTTTTTGGAGGGACTCGGCTGGGAGGTCACACTAGTCCCTGCTTTCCAGCTGCCATCTTGGCTCCGCCCCATTTTGAGATCAAAATTATTTTGAGCAAGATGATATATATATATATATATATATATATATATATATATATATATATATATATATATATATATATATATATATGTATGTATATTCATAATTGTCCTGTCTGCTACTGGAATTTTATCAAAGATTTTTTTTTTTTTTTATCGAGCCTACAGAGCATGAGCGCTTACATCTAATATGTTTATTCAGCCACAAAAGGGAGTGATTGTATCCACCTGTGCAGTAGGTGGATAATATAGGACATAGAATATAGAACATTCAATAGAAAAGAATAGTAAGAAAGTGATTTGTCCCAGGACTCTATCTGAAATCTGAAAAAATACGTAAGAACAAACACAATACTACTGCTGTTGCTGCCGCTGTGACTACAACTACTATATTAACCGCTAGTACTAATAATTGCCTTTCAAATCCCAGCCCATAGTTCATGTTTTAACTGAGGAACAAAGGTTAAGGTAGGGGAATTACAATAATAATAACTGGCATTTGGACACATGGAGATTTAGAGGTTGAAGAACCATAATGGTCTAAACCCCTTATTTTAGAAATGAGTAACTGAGGCTTAAAGATCTTCAATGACTTGCCCAACATGCAACTAGTAAGAAACAAAGTATTATTTGAATCCAGTTTCTCTGACTCCAAATCCATTGGTTTTACCACTGTACCATGTGCAAAGGAAAATATGTCTGCATCATCCCAAAGTAAAGTGAATTTAGCAGTCTTTTTTCCACATATGTTCATGATGAATGAATACATCTTTTGCTATTTATAGGTGGGACAAGCCCATTTATCCCACACTTCTTCCTAACCCTACTATCTTTATATTCTAATTACCAGATAAATTCTTTTGGAGTCAGGGATAAGAAGTATGGCAAGATCAGAAAGGAATGTGCTAGAGCCATCATGTTCAAACTTGAGAGAATTGATTAATTTTTTCATTGTGACTATTTACACTTACAAAAATGGCAAATGCTAAATTGATTTATTGTTTATTTGATTGTTTAGAATGAATAAAATGATGGAGAAAATATTAATAATATAGATTAAGCTTAAGGTACAATGTGTACATTTTCTTTACCTGAGAGCCAGTTGTTAAATGTTTACCAGCCCACTCCTTGGACCATGGTTACCTTGTTTCTCCTTAACAATGGCTCGTTTTTCCTAAAAGAAAATAAAACTGTCCCTGGGACCTGATTGTTCCAAGTTTCCATTGATAAAACATCGTGGTCACTTAAGGGCACAGCAAGTCCCACCCAAGTGTATTTGGTTCCCTTCTGAGCTGGTGGGTATCCAAAGATCACGTGAGGATCGTGTGAGTTACCATACTCTCTCCTGTCCTGAGGACCAGAATACTTCCTTATAGATACTGGACAGGCTATGTGCTATGAGGAGAACTCATTTACAGAAGCCACTTGTTACCATGTATCCTTGTTACATATCCTTGCTGCATTAAGGGAAAAGTCAGGTTCCTATTTATATGATGTGATGTTTATGGGCCCATTTATCTGACACTTCTTCCTAGCCCTCCTAGCTTTAAATTCTAATCACCAGATGAATTCTTTTGGAGTCAGGGATAAGAAGTAGGGCAAAGTCAACTTGCTTTTGTTAACTGTTCAGTGATTTATATGTAAATCTCATTCCATCCCAACATTAAACCTGAAGTAATAGACATTTAGTTGGCAAGAAATTGCTCAGATGCTTCTTCCTAGCCTTCTTATCTTTGGGTGCTGATCACTTCTTGCAATTAGCAAAAAGTCACCTACTAAAATGAAAATATTTTCACTCGAATGGTGAAACACATTAATCTTTTAGTACCTACTAATATATTATATTCAAATGCATCTAAGATTTCATCATTTCAGTAAATCTGTCTAACAATGTAGATAACACTCCATCTTCACCTGGCCATTTTTGTGTGACTCTTATTAATGGTCTCCCAAAAGTTTACCACTAAAGGTCCACTCCACTCAATAAAATCCTTCTTCATATTCTCCTAAAATTCTAATGGTACAGATTAGCTGGTTGGGATGTTTAGCTCTCACTGGGGATATCAAGATATGTCCACCTGTCAGAATATGACACAAATCAACTGTTTTGATAAAAGTAAAATAATTGGAATAGTCTGCTTCTTGGGCAACAGCTTGGAAAAAGCAAACTTGAGATTAGTGTATAGGGTGGGTGGCTGAGGAGTCAGAAGCTACCACGAGTGCCCAGGATTTGTTCTAAATATCGTATAAGGGGTTGGGCTATTGGGTTGCAAAAAATAAACCTACACTTTAACAACTTTGCTAAGTTTGAGCTCTCTTTGTAATGTGTCTTATATAAAGGCATACATAAGAGACTCTGACTGTTTTAATATGGAAAACACAATAGTTGAGAATAATCTTTCTTTGATGATGATGTTTCAATATTGATTTTCATTATCTTCTGTTATTTTTATCTTCTGTAGAATACAATAAGGAAGAATGCAGGAAGTGGATATGAATTGTTTACATGTTTGGCTAGGAAATAAAATTCTACTTAGGAAAAAAAGAGCCCTTCCACTTACACATTTTAGCACATATTCATTTTTATTTAAAAATAAATTTCATTGATATATTTTGTTTTTGTAGCCCCTGACAGTATATCTTCCTTTCTCATTTCCAGAGACCCACTTGATGTAATACAGGGTATTTTAAGAGAAAAAACATAAAAAGGAACAGTCAAACCAACCATATATATATCATCCTATATCTATGAATCTCCCCCTTCTTCAAAGGAATGGTGTCAGGATCTACTCATATCTTTTCCTTGGATCCATAATAATTTTTATAACATTCAATTTAATTGTTTTGTGATTGTTCTTTCTACTTACACCATTGTAGTGACTCCACATATTATTTTCTTGGCTATGCTTGCTTCACTTTGCATATGTTCAAGGAAATATTTCCATGCTTCTCTTTTTTCCACAATTCTTTCCTATTACAAAAAAGTGCTGCTACATTATATTTTGTGGTTTATGGAGTTTTTCTTATTACTAATATGACCTCCTCGGGGTATAAGTCTAGTAGTAGAATCTCTGGGTCAAAATAATGGGTCATTTTAATTTTTTTGCGTAACTCTAAATTTCTTCCCCAGTTGTTGTATTAATTCTCAGGTCTACCAACAATGTGCTAGTGTGCCTATCTTTCCACAACTCCACTAATATGGATTATTCCCACATTTTTTCACCTTTACTAATTTACTGAGTACGAAGTGAAAATGCAGTGTTATTTTGATTTGCATTTCTATTATTTGTGGTAATTGGTGCACTCATTCATGTGGTTATTAGTTTGTGCACACATACATAGCTCTTAGTTGCCTATATATCTTGGAAAACTAACCCTTATCTGAGATATTTGATTCTAAAAATTTCCCCCCATTTAATTATTTCCCTTTTTATCTTATAGTTTTGGTGGTGCAGAAGCTTTACAATTTCATGCAATCAAAATTTTTATTTTGTCTTTTATAATTGTCTCTATTCCTTGTTTTATTAAGGATTCTTTTTTTACTTCTAACTATGAGATTTTATTATCTGCTTTTCTTCTAAATTGAGGGGCATGTGATCTTTTAAATAAATTTTTTTTAATTTAAATTTATTTATTTAACATATTTGGTTTTCAGCATTGATTTTCACAACAGTTTGAATTACAAATTTTCTCCCCATTTCTACCCTCCCCCCCACTCCAAGATGGCTTATATTCTGGTTGCCCTGTTCCCCAGTCAGCCCTCCCCTCTATCACCCCCCTCCCCTCTCATCCCCTTTTTCCTTCCTTTCTTGTAGGGCAAGATAAATTTCTATGCCCCATTGCCTGTGTATCTTATTTCTGTTTCTATATCACCATAAAGGATCCCATGCATCCCTCTTTCTGAGATCTATAACATATGACAAATACTATTTTTCAGGGAAGAAAAAAAAATTCAGCACAAATTATCAGTATATTTAAAATGTCCCAAAACATGTGCAATATGACTTCTTACCCTTCACAAATGGGAAGATGGAGTGTTTTATCATTTCTCTTTATTTGAGTCCCACTTGAGCTTTATGATTTTGTTACATGTAATTTTGAATTTTTTTAGTGTAAGACTATTTCCATTTACATTATAGTTATTGGTTACTGTGTGCATTGTTTCTTGGCTCTGCTACATACTGCATCAATTCATCTAGATCTTTCTTTTCTTCTCTGTATTCATCACATATTATTTCTTAGTACAATAGTATTACATTACATTTATGTACCACAATTTGTTTAGCCATTATTTCAACAATTTGGCTAGCAGCTGTTGTCGAGGTGAAAGACCAACACAAGCCCAACAACAAGAACACTGCCAAAGACAAGATTCTTTTGATCTGCTTTACTACGGAAAGCAACGTTAAGGGGTTAACAAGCTTACTTTAATTCAGCATACAAATACCATTCACTTAGTTCAATGGAAAAAGCCAGCACCCTGAACTTCGGAAGAAATACAAACAAATTACAAACAACAACAGACAGACCAAATACAATTCATAGTAACCAACATCTAGGTTCAGCCCGGGAGCTCATAACAAGGGCTGACCCAGAGTCACGCACACCACCATGGCTGTGGGCAAGAGCTCCGAAAAAGAGAAAGCCAACCCCCGGTTTTATATCTTTTTCAGGGTCAAGGGTGAGTCACACATGCGACTCACCCACATGACCTAAAATCATCACAAAGAGGCAACTTAAACCCATGTGGTCTAAAAGCCTCTGATGTCCCAAACATGTCACTCAAACTCATGTGTAAACTAGACCCTTCCCTGAGGCAAGGAGGTCACCAAGGACTCCCAATCTAATCAAGGAACCAGAGGCCAAACTCTTCAAGGGCACTTCGTTGAACTGAGTGCTAAGAGCCCATTTTGTTTACCAACACAGCCATTCCCCAGTTGATGGGTACCTACCTAGCTATCACCAAAAAAAGTGCTATTATAAATAATTTGGACTATATAAGAACTTTTTTGTTATAAGTGGGTTCCTTAGACTATGGGTCCAGAAATGGACTCTGTGATTCAAAGGGTATAGACATTTTAGTCATTTATTTTCATAATTCCAAATCATTTTCCAAAATGATTGGATTACTTCACAACTCTACTAACAATGAATTAGTTTACCTATCATCCCACAACCCCTCTAATATTGACTATTGACATCTTTGGTCATTCCTTCCTCAATTTTCAGGGTGTAGATGTGCATTTCTCTTCTTATTAGTGATATGAAGCATGCTTTAATGTGGTGATGTTGTTCTAAGTCTAATTTATGCCAGACAGTTTTTCGATTTTCCCAGTAGTCTTTATCAAATACAGAATTTTTTCTCTAGGTAAATTATATTTTCAACTTTATCAAAGACTGGGTTATTGAATTGTATTGTTTCTGAATCTCCCTTGTGTAGCCTGTTCCTTTAATATATATATATATATATATTTTCTGTTCTTTGGTCACTACCAGGAGGCTTTGAAAATTGTTGCTCCATGATATAGCTTGAGATCTGGAAGTGCTATTTTCCTTTTATCTTTACTTTTTAAGCCATCATTTCCCTTCACATTCTAGATATTTCATTTTCCAAATGAAAGTTGTTACTATTTTATCAAGGTCTATAGAGTATTCTGTTGATAATTTGATTTGTATGCTGTATAAATTAATTTGAGTAGCATCATCAATTTTATTATGTTGCCGCAGCCTAACCATGAGCCCTGAATATTACTTCAGCTCTTTAGGTTGTTCTTCATTTCTTTAAAGAGTGTTTTTCAATTGAATCTATACAAGCCTTTTGTGTGCTTTGGGAGGTTGATCTCCAGATAGTTTATACATTTTGTAGTTACGTGAAATTGAGTTTATTTTGTAGTCTGTAACTTTGCTAAAGGATTTTCAAAGTAAATTATTACATCATCATCAAAGAAATAGTTTTATCTCCTCTTTACCTATCTTTTTTCTTTTAATTACTTTCTCTTCTACTATTGTGATTGCTAGCATTTCCAGAAGTATATCAAATAATAGTTGGGAGAATGGGAATCTTTGCTTTAATCTCATATTTATTGTAAAAAGATTTTATTGTATCCTCATTGCATATGATAGTTGCTTTTGGTTTTAGACAGGCGTTTTTTATCATATTAAAAAAAGTTCCTCTATGCCTATATTTTGCATGGTTTTTAACATAAATACACCTTTATGATGTATTTTGTCAAAGGCTTTTTCTGCATCTGTTGAGTTATCATGGGAGCTGAATCTCAAAGCACTTCAGTTTTCTCCCACACCGGATGACTCAAGGTTCACCAGCCTTAGTCTCTGCCTCAGCTGACTTTTGGATGGTCAGAACATGTACTAGCTGGATGCTGCACCCTTTATCACAAGCTTGGAGGAGTGCTGCACAGCTCCCTACACATATTGTGCCCTGTACTGGTGACCTCTCTCACTTCACATCTTAGTTCTCTTGCCCGGCACCAGTAGTCTAAAGCCTGCTTTCTCTACCACTGGAAATTCAAAGCCTGCTTTCCTTGGTGCCAACAGTTCAGAAATCTGTGTATCTGGTGCTTCCAGGTTTCACCACTGACAGCTCCTGAAGGGCTGTGGCAAAGCTGATTGTTGAGCCAACTTGAAGTCACAAGTCTACAGCACTCAAAAAAGGGAGAGGGAAATAGGGTTTAGAAGTTGGTTTTGATTTAAGTCTGTCCTTGAGTCTGCTGGTGTGATTTTGTTGCTGGTAGTAGAGGAAGTGGAAGAATGGAGGAACAGAGGTCAGTGAATTTCAATTTCTGGATTTTTTTAACTTTCTTTTGGATTTTGGGTATCTTAGACCATAAGAGCATCTGAAGCTGCTTTAATTTTGGTTCTGTTTCTGTTTTGGAGAGGTTTGAAGGTTCTTGGGCATTTGAGAATATATTTAGTCTGTATCTTTTTGCTTATGTGATTGAGAAGTGCCCAGGACTTTAATCATTAACATTGAGTCCCATATTCATTTAAAAAAAACTATCATGTAATATGGTGTAAGGAGTTGGTTTAAGCCTAATTTCTGCCACATTGCTTTTCAAGTTACCCAGTAGTTATTTTTAGACAAATAATTAGTTCTTTCCTAAGTATTTGCTTCCTTGTTTATCAAACATTGGATTATTTAGTTCTACTGTTTCAGATGCTTCTTTTTCAGCCAGTTCCAGTAGTATAGATCTTTATCCTTTTTTTAAAACAAATAATCAAATAGTATTGATGGATGATAATTTATAGCATAGTTTTCAGTCTGAAATACTATTCCTTTTCATTTGAACTTTTTGTTATTTCTCTCAATATTTTATGATATTTCTCCAAATGAATTTTATAATTATTTCATCAAGTTCTTTGAAATTTCCCTTTGATAGTTTGCTATAACATTAAAACTAAATTAACTTTGGTAGTATTGCCATTTTAATTATATTGGCACTGAATATTCTTGTAGCTATTTAAGTTGTTCTTTATTTCTTTAAGGAACAACTTGAAATTAAATATATATATATATGTACACACATATATGTGTGTGTGTATATATATATACGTATATACATACATACATACATACATATATATGCACACATATTTTTTGTGTTTCAGTATATCCATCCTTGAATATTTTATGTATTTTATAGTTATTTTGAATAGAATTTCCCTTTATATTATTGCCGCTTGTGTTTTGTTTTCATTCCATAGAAATGCTGTTGATTTGGGGAGGGGGCTTGTCACCTGCATTCTTTGCTGAAGCTATTAATTGGCTCAACTAATATCTTTGATGATTCCCTAGGATTTCCTCAGGAAAGTGCCATGTGATCAGCAAATAAGGATATTTCTTTTTTTAAAAATTTTTGCCCCCTTTCATACCTTTACTTTCTTTATCTTGTTATTCTTTCTATATTTCTAAACTCATAAAAATAGTTAGGAGAGTGCAAATACTTAATCCTTTATTTAGAAAGCTTCTAATGTATCCCCCATTCATGTTATAGTTGCTTTTGGTTTTATATAAAATTTTTATTATACCAAAATGTTCCTTTGTGGCCTTACTATTTAGGAGTTTTAGCATGAATGAGTATTGTACTTCATCAAAAGCCTTTTCTGTATCTTTTGAGATAATAATTTGGTTTTGTATGTTATTATCTTTAATATCATTTATTATGTTTATTTTGCTCCCAATGTTAACTGTCCTTGAATCTTTAGTATAAGTGCAGCCTACTTAAAATGAGTGATTTCTTGGCTGAATTTCTGTAGTCTATTTGACAGGATTTTATTAAAAATTTTAAATTTATGATAATTAAGGATATTACTTGTTATTTTCCTTATTTGTTTGATCCTTTCCTCCTTTTATCATTTTATTATGTTGATCTCAGAAAGGAGTCTAATAGTGTGCTTTCTTTCTAAATCTTTGAGGATAATTTGTGAAGAAAAGGCAATTGTTTTCCCTTAAGGTTTGACAAAATTACTTTGTAAACCCTTCAGGATCAGGAATCTCCATCACACTTCTCACTCAAAGTTATCAGTCAGTTCTGGTTCCTTTTCTGAGATGTGATTATTTAAGATCTCTATCTGTGTTCTAGTTTGGATATCTTCTGAAGTCAGAATGAGTACCAATGAGGAAATTACAGACAGATTTTGCTGTAATATAAGAACAGAAAAATCCTGACAATTGCAGGTGTCAAAATAGAAGGAGTTTTCTTCATGATTGGCGAGTTTTCTGTCACTAGAGGTACGTATGTAGAACTTGGGTAATCACTTCTGATTAATGTAGAAAAGACTCTTTTACATATGAGATTAAATAGCCTCCAAATCCCATCTAGTTCTAAGATTTTGGGTTCCCTAAGTGTCCAAGTAAAATGGCTACTTAGAACAGGGTGTGCCTATTGATTTTTGTCAGAATAAAGCATCAGGAAAATTCTGTCTCTGAATCTTGGACTAATAACAGTTCAAGGCAGGTGGTATAAAGCAGCTGTTCATCTTTTTGAGGAGTCTAACTTTTTTTTCAGTCTGTGCTGATACCTTTGATTTTTCAATAACTTCCACTTGAAGTTTTCTTTATAAAATAAAAAAAATCTTAAACACATATTATCTGCAAGGCACCATGCAAGCCTGTGGAAGGTATAAAGACAAAACACAGCCCCTCCCCTACAGACTATGTTTTTCTGGTAGAGATAAAACAAATAAATGGCATAAATAAGTATGTTTATGATTATTGGTAGAATGAAAAGGCCTTTAGTATTCATTTTAATGAACATGAAATTATTTGGAAATTAGTATGATAATTATGTTTCAATATAGTTAGGTTTCTTTATAATCCTATAAATTTTATTCCAATAAAAATGATGTTATCTTGAGAAGAGATTTATAAACTTTGCCAGACATTCAAAGAGGTCTGTCACACACACACACACACACACACACACACACACATGTCACATGCACGCATGCGCACACACACACAAAGTTTAAGAATCCCTGAGCTTAGGGTGGTAAGTGCAAGGTTAAGGAAAAATTTCTTATAAGGGATGGCATATATAAGCTGAGGCTTGAAGCTCAAGATCCTAAGAGGAGGAGGTAAATAGGATTCGAAACACAGAAGACAATTCATACAAAGGCAATGAGCTGGGAGCTGAAATGTCAATTCTGGGAAATAGCAGATAAAGTTTAGCTGGAATATAGAGTCCCTAAAGAGGAGTAATATATTTTAAAAAAAGATGGAAAGGTATAATGAAATCAAGTTGTAAATGTCTTTAACTGCCAACCTGAAGAATTTATATTTTATAATAGAACCAAAAGAGAAATGTTAAAGTTTTTTTTTGTTTAGGAGGGAAGGATGACATGATCACACATAGTTTAGGAAGATTATTTTGTCAACTCTATGTAGGACAACTTAGAAAGGAGAGAATATAAGGAATAATTGAAATTAGGAATCTATTGAATTTGATTAGGTAAATAGTAAAAAGAATTTGAGGTAATGAAATATCCTGGTGAGTGGAGAGAAAATAGTTGCAAAGAATATTTTGAAAGATACTGGTAGAACTTGACATACTTGGCCATCATTTAAATACAAGGAGTAAGAGAGGGAAGAGATGAGGATGACTCCAAGATTGGGAATCTAGGTCAACTTCCAGGACCCCAAATGGCAGACTAATCACCAAATTGCTATAGTTCTCTCATATTCACCTCCAAAGAATCATAGAATAGAGTCCCAGAACAAATCTTGGAACAGTGGAGCCAGAGGAAAGACAGGGTAGACTGGTCTTTTACCCCTGGAGACTTGGAGGATTGGCAAGAAAGGTCTGTCTGACTCAGGTAGAAAAGGAGCCCATTCCTTTAAGCTAGCAGAAGGCCCCACCTCAACAAACCAGTGGGAGCCCCAGTGTGGTGGAGCAGGCAAATATCAACACTAGAACCACCCCCCACCCCCATTGCCTTAGAATAGCCAGAGGAACTAGCAGACCACATCTCCAAGAAGCACAATGTGCTTCAGTGAAGCCCGGGGAAATCAGGCATAATCTAGGGGTCAGACCTCCATGTGCTTCAGTGTAGCCCCAGGGAAATGTAGAAAAACTTACCTTGCCTCAGCACAATCCAGACGCCACCACTAGGAACCCAACTCAGCACCAGGTAAGCTTCCTGATCCTTATGGTCTCTAGCAATGCCAGCTACCCCGCCCCACCCCAACCCTCTCAGCACAGTACCAGATGTGTGGATATGCCAGAGGAGGCTATTCTCAAGGTAACATCAGCACAACACCAGGTAAACAGCCACGGCCTGCAGCCACTGACACAAGAAGTCTAAGACAGATTCCTTTCCACCATGGGAGCAAAGATCAAATTTAAAAGAAAGGAAAAAGCCCCCCCCCCAAAGGAGCACAAAACAACAAAACAAGAATCTGATTGTATAAAGTTATTATGATGGCAGGGAAGACCAAGACACAAACTCAGAAGAGGGCAACAATGTCAAAAGACCTATGAGCAAAACCCAAAAGAAAAATGAGAAGGTATCTCAAGGCCAGAAAGAATCCATGGAGGAGTTCAAAAAAAGGTGCTTAAAATTGTATAAGAGAGGTAGAAGAAAAATTGGGAAAAGAAATGAGAGAGACCCAAGAGAATTATGAAAAATGACTCAACAGCTTGGAAAACTGCTTAAAAAGTAGAATTGGCCAAATAGAAAAGGAGATAAAAAATCTCCTGAAGAAAACAACTCCTTAGAGAGTAAAACTGGCCAAATGGAAAACAAAGTACAAAAGCTAAGTGAGGAAAACAACACCGTAAAAGTTAGAATTGGGCAAATGGAAGCTAATGACTCTATGAGACATCATGAAGCAATCAAACAATTCAAAAAGAATGAAAAAATGGAAGAAATTATATAATACCTTATAGGAAAAAACAACTGACCTGGAAAATAGATCCAGGAGAAGACAAGGTCAGAATTATTGGATTATCTGAAAGCCATAATCAAAAGGAGGACCTGTATAGAATCTTTCAAGAAAATATCAAGGGAAACTGTCCTGATGTCCTAGAATCAAAGGGCAAAATAGGCATTGAAACAATCCACTGATCACCTCAGGAAAGAAATCCCAAAATAAAAACTCCAAGGAAAATTATACCCAAATATCAGAACTATCATTTCAAAGAAAGAATACTACAAGTGACTGTAATAACAATTTAAATTTGAAGATCTTTCCCACCCATTAATAGGCCATGTGACCTGCTTACATCACAGGAAGCCTAAGTCACATGTGGTGGGAGGAGCTTGTTGAGAGGAAAAGGAAAGTGTGTCACAGGAAATGCTGAGAGAGCAGTTAGAGCTGACAGAAAGAGCAGATGTGGGTGCTGTGCTGTGAGTGTGTTTGTGGGAAAGCCCCAGCAGGGAGCCAGAAGGTTATGGAATGGCAAGGCTCCATGCTGTGATATTGTGTTTTATGTTCCTTGCTGTTATGATGAAGTGGGCTTCTGGTTTTGGGAGTTGGTTGCTGCTTGGATGGGTTGGAGTTATTGGTTATGGAATTTGGTCTTCTGTTGTCTGAATAAATGTTTTGCTCCTTCTACCTCCTATATGGAGAGTTTCTCATATGTTGCAATACAGAACTACATAGGGATATTCACAATTATCATCAATGTTGTGTTTATTGCCTTGCTATTACAGCAATCAGATATTGGATAGTCACAATCAGGATTACATACGACTGGGTAACTGCAACATTAAAGGATCAGAAGTCATAGAACATGATATTCTGGAGGGCAAAGGAGCTAGGACTGCAACCAAGAATTGCTTACCCAGCAAAATTAAATATAATACATCATGGAAAAAAATGGCCATTTTACAAAATAGAAAGATTTCAAGGCTTCATAAGAAGACCAGAACTAAAGCAAAAATTTGACCTTCAATATCAAGACCCAAGAGAAGCATAAACAGGTAAATATCCATCTCCTGTTTGGTCATGAATTTTTCCCTTCAATAGAGCTAAAGTGTTTACATCACTACACAGGAAGATGACACTTGCAATTCTTAAAAATTGCATCACTAACAGTACAGCTTGAAGGAATGTATATAGACAGAGGGTATGCATATAAGGTGAATGAGGGAATAGCATTAAAAAGTTAAGTGATGAGAAAGAGGTGTATAATGGATGCAGGAAGAGAGAGGTAGAAAGGGGTAAATTATCTCACATGAAGAGGTTAGAACAGGGGTGGGGAAGATTTGGCCTTCTAGGTCCTTGAGTATGGCCTTTTGACTGAGTCCAAGTTTTATAGAACAAATCCTTTTTTAAGGGGATGTATTCTGTGAAATTTGGATTCAGTCAAAATGCCACAAATGAGGACCTATAAAGCCATGAGTGACCTCAAAGCTACAGGTTCCCCAGCCCTATGCTAGAAAGACCTCTTATAGTGGAGGAGAGGATGGAGAGGGGCTGTTGATGAGCACTGACTGAACCTTCCTCTCACCAATATTCTCTCAAAGAGGGAATAATATACACATTCAGTTGAATGTAGAAATCCATCTTACCTGACAGGGAAGTAGGAAGGGAAGAGATTAAGCAAAGGGTGGTGGAATGGGGACTGACAAGTGAGGGCAGGTCAGGAGAGGTGGTATACAGGAGCAAAACACAGGTGTGGTGGGAAAGTGTAAAAGGAGAGAGAGGACAAACAGGAGGAATAATAGGATGGAGGGAAATACATAGAGAATAATTATAATCGTGAATTTGAATGGGATTAACTCTCTCATAAAACAGAAGCAAATAGCAGAGTGGACAAAAATCGGAATCCTGTAATATGTTATTTACAAGAAACACTTGAAGCAGAGAGACACACACAGAGCAAAGGTAAGAGCTAGAGAAGACTCTATTTTGCTTCAGCTGAAGTAAAAAAAAAAGGAGTAGCAATTCTGATCTTAGACAAAGTAAAACAAAATAGACCTAATTAAAAGAGATAAAGAAGGAAAATACATCTTGTTAAAACATACCATAGACAATGAAACAATCAAATTAGAAGAGGAAGGAAGAGTATTCCTTTCAGATCTATGGGGAAGGAAAAAACTTCATAAACAAACAGGAAAGCATTATGAAGTATAGAACAGATACTTTTGATTGTATTAAATTGAAAAGCTTTTGTACAAACCAATACAATTCAACTGAGATTAAAAGGAAAGCAGAAAGCTGGGAAATAATCTTTACCACAAGCACCTCTGATAAATGTCTCATTTCTCAAATATATAGAGAACTGAGTCAAATTTATGGGAATAAAACTATTCCCCAATTGATAAATGGTCAAAGGATATGAAGAGGCAGTTTTCGGATGAAGAAATCAATGACATCTATAGACATATGTTGAAGTGCTTTAAATCACTTTTGATTAGAGAAATGCAAATTAAAACAACTCTGAGGTACCACCTCACACTTATCAGATAGGGTTATATGACAAACAAACAAACAAACTTTGGATGTTGGAGGCGGTGTAAGAAAATTGGGAAAGGAATGTACTGGTGGTGGAGTTGAAAATTGATCCATCCATTCTGGAGAGCAATTTGGAGCTATGCCCAAAGGGCAGCTTAACTCTGCATACCCTTTGATCCAGCAATACCACTACTAGGTCTGTATCCCAAAGACATAATAAATAAGGGAAGAGGATCTACCTGTAGAAAAATGTTTATAGCAGCTCCTTTCTGATGGCAAATAATTGGAAATAGATATGATGTCCATCAATTGGGGAATGGCTAAACAAGCTGTGGTATAAGAATGTAATGGAATATTATTGTGCAATAAGGAATGATGAAAAAGCACATTTCAGAAAAACCTGGAAAATCTTTTATGAACTGAGGCAAAGTGAAATGAGCAGAACCAAGAAAACACTGTATACAGTATCAGCAACATCACGTGAGGATGAACTATGAGTCACTCAGCTTTTCTCAGCAACAAAATGAATCCCTTATGTTTTCTTTTCCCTTTTTACCTGTTTATGCTTCTCCTGGGTCTTGATATTGGAGATCTAATTTTAGCAAGTACAAAGGACTCAAGAAGAAAGATTCTATCCATATCCAGATAAAGAACTGATAAACTCTAAATGCATATCGAAGCATATTTTTGACTTAGATTATTCCTTCTCATGTTTTTTTGTCTTTTGATCAGCTTCTTCTTCCACAACTGTGATGAATATAGAAATATGTTTTACATGATACCATATGTACACACTGCCTATATATCAAATTGCTTACCATTTTCAGAAGAAGTAAGGGGAGGGAGGGAAATTTGTAAGTTCAAATCTTGTAAAAATGAATGCTAAAAATTTTCTTGATATGTAATTGTGGGAAAATACTATTTAAAGGAAGAAAGAAAGAAAGAAGGAAAAAGAAAGAAAGAAGGAAAGAAAGAGAAAGAAGGAAAGAATAAAGGATAAAAAAAGATTGAGAACCCATTGTGGCCAGAGTGGCCTTTGTTTTCTTGACTCAGTTTATCTCATTGAGCCTTTCTGGGTGCTGGGTCTGTGTGACCTCTTCCGGGGCAGGAAGCCCAGAGACCCATGCCTGGGTGCAGAGAACTTCCTGTGTGATGATTCATGGGGCTGGCTGAGGGGAGGTGTTGACTCCAGAGCCATGCCCTATTGGGTGTTAACCTAGGTGAACCTCCCAGGGCCCTAGGGGAAGGGGCCAACTCAAGAACCAATCAGCTCTGGTCATTCAGGTGGCGCTTGATGATGTCAAAAACTCTATAAGAGAGGAGAAGACAGCTTGAAGATCCTCTTTCCTGTTGGCGCAGCAGCGGTGGCAAGTGTGACTCTGGGCCAGCCCAAGCTCTCGGGCTGAACCTAGATGTTGGTAACTATGAATTGTATTGGGTCTGTCTGTTGATATTTGTAATTTGTTTGTATTTAGATCTGAGGTTTGGGGTGCTGGCTTTTCCCCCGAGCTAAATGAATGTTCTGAACTTCAAGGTGCTGGCTTTTTCCCCTGAAGTAAGTGAATGAATCTGTATTTGGTCCTTCTGTTGATGCTTTTCTGTATGCTCCCCTGAACTAACTGAATGCTGGATTAAAGAAAGCTTGCCAACCCCTTCACCGTGCTTTCCTTGTTTAAGCAAATAAAAAGAACCTGTGCTTTCCCAGCGTGCTGGCAGCCTCCTAGATGCTGACTGTGGGAGGATCTTACACCCCCACAGAAGCTGCTAGCCGGATTGTTAAAACACCCATGTGTAATGGGAGGTTGTTGGTGCCCTCACTAGAAATAAGTAAATTTAGAAGGAGTGTTGTTGTGGTTCTTGTTTGTCTGTCTGCATGAGTTTCCTTTTCCACATGTTAAAGGAAGAACAATTTTCTGGTTCTTTCTCTGATGTCTCAAGAATTAATTACCCTGTCATCTATTATTTCTCTGGACTACAATTCATTTTTTGCTTTTCTGATTTTTTCCCCCTAGAATTATCTTCTTTTCCTTCTCTTGGGTGTTTTGGCTTAATGCCTGCTTATTGAAGTATTGCCATTTGTGTTCTCCTCTTTATGCAGTTATTTGTTTAGCTAACTGGATTTTGCCTCCTTAATTTTATCTTGTATATCAACAATTTCTCCTTGGGACTTTAAGTTCCTCAGAAAATCATCCAGTTTTCTTTTTTATTACTTAACTTCCTTCCTCATGGCATGTTTGCTGGTTTTGTTTTGTTTTTCCACCTAGACCTATTGAAGTTAGATCTTTGATCAAATATAAGAATTCACTGGTACTTTGCATGCGATCCTGATGATTTTCAAGTATGTTGTTCAGCCCATTGTCGTGGCTGAATCTTTGAAGTTGTTCATAATCTTTTCTCTTAAGTGTGTTTTCCAAAGGCTACTTTTCACCCTAGTTCCAAATGTCTGTCTCAGTGACTTGTTCCTAGGCCTTTGAGTTAAAAGACTTTCTCAGAGTCTTTTAAGTGTATTCTGACACCATCCCTTTTAGTTCCTTGTTGAAGCAATCAAATGTAAGAAACAATGGGTATTAGAAGAATTAGCCCCAGTGCTGACAGTGATCAGAGCCAAGATTGAGAAGAGAAGTCAGGAAGTTGTCTGAGCTCTCATCAGTTTCCCCGGGAAACAACACTAAATCAAGCCTCTAAAAGAATTCTTCAGTTACAGAATTCACAAAAAGACAGAGTGAAAGAATTTTCCAGCCAGGATAACTTAGAAGGACTTTAGGAAAGATCTGCCTCATTGGGATAAAGGTGGAGCACAGCACAGAACAGGCAGTGTCCAGGTAAGTCAACAGCCACAGCACTGAATTGACTGAACAACACACTCCTTAAAAAATAGAATTGGACAAATTTTAAAAAATCCACTGAAGAAAACAACCCCTTTAAAAGTAGAATTTGCCAACTAGAAAAGAAAGTACAAAAATTAATTGAGGAAAACAACGCCTTAAAGGCTATTATTGGGCAAGGGGAAGCTAATGACTCTTTGAGACATCATGAATCAATAAAATTCAAAAAAGGAAAAAAAAGAAGAAAATATAAAATACATCATTGGAAAAACAACTAACCTGGAAAATAGATCCAGGAGAGATAATTTAAGAATTATTGGATTACCTTTAGGCCATGATAAAAAAAGGGGCCTGGACAGCATCTTTCAAGAAATTATCAAGGAAAACTGCCCTCACATTCTAGAACTAGAGGTAAAATAGTGATTGAAAAAATTCATTGATCACCTCCTGAAATAGATACCAAGGTCAAGAAGAAAATGCTGAAGGGAACCAGAAAGAAACAATTCAAATGTCAAGGAGCCACAGTCAGAATTATGCAGTACTCAGCAGCTTCTATATTAAAGGGTTTGACATCTTGCAATATGATATTAAGGAAGGCAAAAAAGCTTGGATTAAAACCAAGAATCAACTATGCAGCAAAATTGAGCATAATCTTTCAGAAGAAAAGATGAACATTCAATGCAATGGGGGATTTTCAAACTTTCCTGATGAAAAGTCCAGAGCTGAACAGAACATCTGATCTTCAAATATAAGACTCAAGAGAAGCATAAAAAGGTGAAAAGATGTAAGTGCAAGCAAAGTGGGGCTTTTCACTGTCTTTTGTTTTGGAGTGATTCTCAGCACTAAGGCAATCAAGTGCTTTTGATTGAGTCTTGCCTTTGTATGTAGGAAGGCCCACACCCTTTTGCTAATCAGGTCATGAGAGGTATGAAGCTCTCTGACCCTGAAGAAGAGTATATATACTCTGTGGTTAGCATTTTCTTTGGGGCTCACTCACTGGAAGAGTGTCATGTGATTTGACCAGATGAGATTCTGGGTAGCCATTAAGGAGCCCCCCAGCTTTGAAAAACCCAGATATTGGTGCTTCTCCCTCTGATAACTATGTATGTAATATGATGGTCAGACAGCTAGAAGTCTGTCTGTTGATTTGTGTTACATTGCTCTGTTTAAAATATTTCTGCTCATAATTTCTGTTCGTGTTTTCTCTAAAGTTCAGGGTGCTGACTTTTCCAGATGAAGTAAGTGAGTGATATATGTGTGTTAAATTAAGGTAAGATTATTAACCCTTTAAAGTTGCTTTCCTTAGAAGAGCAGATTGGGGGAGCTAGATGGTGCAGTGAGTAGATCACCAGGCCTGGGGTCAGGAGGACCTGAGTTCAAATCTGGCCTTAGACACTTGGCACACTTACTTAGCTGTGTGACCTTGGGCAAGCCACTTAACCCCAATAACTTTGCATTCCCCCCTCCAAAAAAAAGGTAGATCAAAGAATCTGTGCTTAGCAGCCCTGGTGTGCTGGTGTTATTAGCCTTACACAGCCACAGTAGTAGCAAGTAGCATTGTTGTCACAAAAGGAAAGAAAAATATATATATATATATAATATTCAATAAGATTAAACTGTTTACATCTCTATATGTGAAGATAATTCTTGTGACTCTTGAGAACTGAATCTGTATTAGGGCAGTTAGGAGCACATCAAAGTCAACTTATACCCATACCCTCTGTCTATGTATACTGCTCCTACTTTGATGTGGTGATAGACAAAAATAAAAATGGGATGAGAAAAATATTGTACTGGGAGAGAAGGAAAGGGTAGGAATAATGAGGTAAGACCTATTGCAATAGAGGAAAAGAAGTGAGGGGGTGAATATTGTTTGGACCTTAGTTTCATCGGATTTGTTTCAAAGAGGTAATAACATACAAACTTAGTTGGGAAGTGAAATCTCTCTTACCATATAGGGAAGTATGAGGGGAAAAATGAAAGAAAAGGGATGGGGGATGATGGAAGAGAGGGCAGATTGGGGGAGGCATTGTTAAGGAAGCAAAACACTGGTGAGGAGGGAAATGGTGAAAAGAGAGTGAAAAGCAAAAAGAGGGGGGATAGGATGGGGGGAAAACACAGTTAGTAATTATAACTGTGAATGTGAATGTGAACTCTCCCACAACACAGAGGTGGAGGTAGCAGAGTGTATTAAAAACCAGAATCCTACAGTATGTTGTTTAAAAGAAATACACTTGAAGCTGAGAGTTACACACAGACTAAAGGTAAAAGGCTGGAGTAGAATATATTATACTTCAGCTGAAGTAAAAAGAAAAACAAACAAAAAATCAGGGGTAACAATCCTGATCTCAGACAAAGTAAAAACAAAAATAGAACTTATTAAAAAAATATAAAGAATCTTCCTAAAATGTACCATAGTAATATCTATACTAAATATATATGCACCAATTAGTATAGCATACAAATTCTTAGAGGAGTAGTTAAGTGAGTTACAGGAAGAAATAGACAGGAAAATGATACTAGTGGGTGACCTCAACCTTCCCCTCTCAGAACTAGTTAAATCTAACTACAAGATAAATAAGAAAGAAGTTAAGGCAGTGAATAGAATTTTATAAGAATTAGATATGAGAGACCTCTAGAGATAATTGAACAGGGTCATAAAGGAATATAACTTTTGCTTACTGGTACAAGGCACCTACATAAAAATCAACCATGTATTCAGGCTTAAAACACAATCTAATGCCAAAAAGTAGAAGTACTATATGCATACTTTTCAGATGATGATGCAACAAAATTAAGTGCAATACAAAAGAAAGTGCAAAAGAAAGATAGCCTAAAAACAAAGTGGAAACTAAATAATCTAATCCCAAAGAACTTGTGGGTGGAACAATAAATCATGGAAACAATAATTTCATCAAAGAGAATGACAGTAATGAGACTACATACCAAAACTTATGTGATGTAGCCAAAACAGTTCTTAGGGGAAATTTTATATCTCTAAATGCTTACATGAATGAAATAAAGAGGAGGTCAATGAAATGGGTATGCAACTAAAAAATCTAGAAAAAGAACAAATTAAAAATCCACAAATACATACTAAATTAGAAATTTTGAAAACCAAAGGAGAAATAAACAAATAAAAAAAAACCAAAATTTAAAGAAAAAAAAATTCTTGAGCTAATGAAAAAAAAGACAACCAAACTAAGAACTGCTTTTATGAAAAAAAAATGAAATTGATAAAACTTTAGTTAATTTGATTAAAAAAAGAATGAGGAAAACCAAATTACCAGTATCAAAAATGAAAAGGGTAAATTCCCTACCCATGAAGAGGAAATTAAAGCATAAATTAAGAGTGATTTTGTCCAAATATATGCCAAAAAAATCTTACAATCTTAGTGAAATGGACAAAAATTATGAACTGCCCAGATTAAGAGAAGAGGAAATAAAATATTAAATAACCCCATTTCAGAAAAAGAAATTGCACAAAGCATTAATGAACTCCCTAAAAGAAGATCCCCAGGGCCAGATGGATTTATAAGTGAATGCTAACAAACATTTCAAAAACAATTCATTCCAATACTATCTAAACTATTTGGGAAAATAGACAAAGAAGGAGTTCTACCAAATTTCTTTTTATGACACAAATGTGGTGCTGATACCTAAACCAGAAAGCACCAAAATAGAGAAACAAAATTATAGACCAATTTCCCTAATGAATATTGATGAAAAAATTTAAATATTATATTAGCAAAGAGATTACAATTTATCACCACGATAATACAATATGACCAGGTGCAATTAATGCCAGGAATGCATAGTGGCTCAGTATTAGGAAAACTATCAACAAAATTGGCCATGTCAATAATAAAATATACAGATATCATAAGATTATTTCAGTAGATACAGAAAATTTTTTTGACAAAATACAGTACCCATCCCTATTGAAAACATTAGAGAATATAGGAATACATGGAGCATTACTGAAAATGATAAATAGTATCAGCCTAAAACCTTGAACAATCATTATCTGTAATGGAGACAAGTTAAAAGTCTCCCCAGTAAGACCAGGGTTGAAAGAAGAATGTCTGTTATCAACACTATTATTCAAAATTGTTTTAGAAATATTAGCTTTATCAATAAGAAAAGAAACAAAATGAAAGAATTAAATGAAATAATGAGGACACAAAGCTCATTTTATATGATGATATACTTAGAGATTCCTAGAGAATCATCTAAAAAAATTACTTGAAATAAATAATGATTTTAGCGAAGTTGCAGGATGTAAAATAAACTCACATAAATCATTAGTATTTCTATATATTACCAAACAATCCCAACAGCAAGAGAAAGAGAAGTCCTCTTTAAAATAATTGTAGACAATATAAAATATTTGGGAGTCTACCTGCCAAGACAAACACAGGAACTATGTCAACCCAATTACAAAACACTTTTCACACAAATAGATCTAAACAATTGGAAAAATATCAATTCCTCATGGGTATGCCAAGCTAATATAATAAAAATGACAATTCTACCTAAAGTAATTTACTTATTCAATGCCATAACAATCAAACTACCAAAAATTGTTTCATAAAGCTAGAAACAATAGTAACAAAGGTCATCAGGAAGATCAAAAGGTCAAGAATATCAAAGGAATTAGTGAAAAAATTAATGCAAAGAAGGTGGCCTAGCTGTACCATATCTAAAACTGTGTTATAAAGCAGCAATCACAAAAACCATTTGATACAGGTTCTATGGTAATTAGAGTGGGACTTTTTTTTCTTTTTTTACTATTTTCTCTTTTGGAATGCTGAGGTAATCAAGTACCTTGATGAATTTTGCCTATCAAATGTAATGGCAAGCAAAGTGGATTTTGTTATCTTTTGTTTCTCTGTTTGAATCAAGAGTCTTTGATCCACATATGCAACAAGAAAGCCTAGTTCACATAGGTTTGAGTGGCATGGTTGTGATGCTTTTAGACCCTGAAGAAGTTTATAGAAGCTCAGAGGTTAGTCTTTTGCCTTTGGGGCTCTCACTCACTGGAAGAGTGTGTGATTTAAATGAAGACTTTAGAAAAAAATTTTTGATTTACAACACTCAGTTCCACATGATTTCGAGTTCCAGATTTCCCCCCCTCCTCCCCTCCTCTTCAAGACAGAATGGAATCAAATATATCTTCTACATATAACTTTAAACTTATTTACACAATAGTCAAGTTGAAAAGAAGAATTGTGACCAATGGAATAAATCATGAGAAAGAAGAAACAAAACCAAAAAAAGAGAAAAAAAAGGAGATCAAATAGTTTGCCTCAATCTGCATTCAGAATCCATAGTTATTTCTCTGGATGTTGATAGCTCTCTCCATCATGAGTTCTTTGGAGTTGTCCTTGAACCTCGTATTGCTGGAAAGAGTCAAGTCTATCAAGGTTAGTCATCACAGAATCAATATAGCTGTGGTTGTGTACAATGTTCTCCTGGTTCTGCTCTTCTCACTCAGCATTATATCATGTAGGTTTTTCCAGGTTATTATGAAGTCTGTATCTTCCTCATTCCTTAGAGCACTTATAGTATTCCATTACATTCACATACCACAACTTGTTTAGCCATTCCCCAATTGACGGGCATCCCCTTGATTTCCAATTCTTTGCTACCACAAAAAGAGCTGCTATAAATATTTTTGTACATAGGGGTCCCTTTCCCAATTGTGTGATCTCTTTGGGATACAGCCCTAGAAGTGGTATTTCTGAGTCAAAGGGTATGCACATGTTTATAGCCCTTTGGGTATAGTTCCAAATTGCTCTCCAGAATGGCTGGATCAGTTCACAACTCCATCAGCAATGTAACAGTGTTCAAATTTTCCCACATCCTCTCCAGCATTTATCATTTTCCTATTTTGTCACGTTAGTCAATCTGACAGGAGAGATGTGATGCCAAAGAGTTGTTTTGATTTGCATTTCTCTAATCAGTAGTGATTTCGAGCTTTTTTCATATGCCTATAAATATCTTTAATTTCTTCCTCTGAAACAGCCTGTTCATATCTTTTGACCATTTCTCAATTGGGGAATGACTCGTATTCCCATAAATTTGGCTTAGTTCCCTGTATATTTTAGAGATGAGGCCTTTCTCAGAGACATTGGTTCTAAAGATTTTCTCCAATTTTCTTCTTCCGTCTTAATTTTGTTGCATTGGCTTTTTTATATAAAAATATTTCAATTTACCATAATTGAAATTATCTATTTTGCACTTTGTAATGTGCTCTATCTCTTCTTGTGTCATGAATTCTTTCCTTTCTCACAAATCTGGTAGGTAAGCTGTTCCTCGATCTCCCAAATTGCTTATATCAGCCTTTATTCCTAAATCATGAACCCATTTTGACTTTATTTTGGTATATGGTGTAAGATATTGGTCTATACCCAGTTTATGCCTTACTATTTTCCAATTTTCCCAGCAGTTTTTGTGAAATAGTGAATTCTTAGGCCAGAAGCTGGATTCTTTGGGTTTATCAAAGAGTAGATTGCTGTAGTCGTTAACTACTGTGTCTTGTGTACCTAACCTATTCCACTGATCCATGCCTCTGTTTCTTAGCCAGTACCAAGTAGTTTTGATGACTACTGCTTTATAGTACAGTTTAATATCTGGTACGGCTAGGCCACCTTCCATAGCATTTCTTTTCATTAATTCCCTCCATATTCTGAAACGCTTGTTCTTCCAGATGAATTTTGTTATTATTTTATCCACCTCGGTAAAATACTTTTTGATAGTTCACTTGGTATGGCACTGAATAAGTAAATTAATTTAGGTAAAATTGTCATTTTTAATCATATTAGCTCAGCCTAACCATGAGCAATTGGTGTTTTTCTATTTATTTATCTCTGATTTCGTTTGTGTGAAAAGTGTTTTGTAATTACGTTCATATAAGCCTTGGGTTTGTCTTGGCAGGAAGACTCCCAATATTTTATGGTATCTACAGTAACTTTAAATAGAATTTCTCTTTCTATCTCTTGCTGTTGGGCTTTGTTAGTTATGTACAGGAATGCTGAGGATTTATGTGGCATTTATTTTATATCCTGCAACTGTGTTAAAGATTTTTATTATTTCGAGTAGTTTTTTACTTGATTCTCTAGGATTCTCTAAGTAAATCATCATATCATCTGTAAAGAATGATAACTTAGTTTCTTCTTTGCCTATTCTAATTCCTTCAATTTATTTTTCTTCTCTTATTGCTACAGCTAACATTTCTAGTTCCCATTTTAATAATATAGGTGATAACAGACATCCTTGTTTCACCCATGATCTTATTGGGAATGCATCTAGCTTATGCCCATTACAAATAATGCTTGTTGATGGTTTTAGGTAGATGCTATTTATAATTTTAAGGAAGGTTCCATTTATTCCTATGCTTTCTAGTGTTTTTAATAGGAATTTTTTGCATTTTTGTATTTTTTGTATTTTGTCAAAAGTTCTTTCTGCATCTATTGAGATGATCATATGGTTTTGGCTAGTTTTGTTGTTGATATGATCAATTATGCTGATAGTTTTCCTCATATTGTACCAGCCTTGCATTCCTGGAATAAATCCTACCTGCTCATAATATATTATTTTCCTGATAAGTTGCTGCAATCTTTTTGTTAATATTTTATTTAAAATTTTTGAATCAATATTCATTAGGGAAATTGTTCTATAATTTTCTTTCTTTGTTTTGACTCTTCGTGGTTTAGGTATTACTACCATATTTGCATCATAAAAAGAATTTGGTAGGACTCCTTCTTTGTCTATTTTCCCAAAGAGTCTGTAAAGTATGGAAATTAATTGTTCTTTAAATGTTTGATAGAATTCACATGTAAAATCATCTGACCCTGGATATTTTTTCCTAGGGAGTTCATTGATGATTTGCTCAGTTTCTTTTTCTGTGATGGGGTTATTAAGGTATTTTATTTCCTCTTCTGTTAACCTGCGCAATTTACATTTTTGTAAATATTCATCCATTTCCCTAAGGTTGTCAAATTTATGGGCATAGAGTTGGGTAAAATAATTCCTAATTATTGTTTTAATTTCCTCTTCACTGGAGGTGAATTTACGCTTTTCATTTTTGAAACCAGTAATTTGGTTTTCTTCCTGCTTTTTTTTAAAATAAAATTGACCAAAGGTTTATCAAATTTATTGGTTTCACTTATAAATGTAATAGTTTTATTGATTGCAATTTTATTAATCTCTCCCTTGATTTTCAGTATTTCTAATTTGGTATTTAATTGGAGATTTTCAATTTCTTCTTTTTCTAGCTTTTTCAGTTGCATGCCCAATTCATTGATCTCCTTTTTCTCTATTTTATTCATTTAAGCATTTAGAGATATAAAACTTCCCCTAAGAACTACTTTTGCTGCATTCCATAAATTTTGGTATGCTGTCTCATTATTGTCAATCTCTTGAATGAAGTTATTAATTGTTTCTATGATTTGTTCTTTTGCCCACTCATTCATTAGGATTAGATTATTTAGTTTCCAATTAATTTTTAGTTTATTTTTCCATGTTTTATTATTATAAATACTTTTTGTTGTATCATAATCTGAAAAGAATGATTTGACTACTTCTGCCTTTCTGCACTTGATTGTGAGGTTTCTATGCCCTAGTACATGGTCAGTTTTTGAATATGTGCCATATATTGCTGAGAAAAAAAGTGTATTCCATTTTATTCCCATTGCATCTATGTTAAATAATGATATTGCTTCATTGTTTGTGGTTCCTTTTAGCAGCATGTAGTGTCCTTCCTTATCTCTTTTAATTAGATCTATCTTTGCTTTGCTTTGTGTGAGATTAGGATTGCTACCCCTGCTTTTTTTTTTTTTTTTACTTTAGCTGAAGCATAATATATTCTACTCCAACCTTTTACCTTTACCCTGTGTGGATCCCCCTCTTTTATGTGTTTCTTGTAAAAAGCACATTATAGGATTATGGTTTTTAATCCATTCTGCTATCCACTTCTCTTTTATAGGAGAGTTCATCCCATTAACTTTCACAGTAATGATAACTATCTGTGTCTTTTTCTCCATCCTATTTTCTCCCTGTTTTTGCTTTTATTTCTCCCTTCTCACTGCCTTCCTAAGTTTACCATCCCTCTTCATTCCCCTCCCTTCTCTTACCTTTTTCCCCTTGCTATTTCTTCCCTCTCTTCTAACCACCACCCTCCCTTTTCTTTCCCCTTTCCCCTCCTACTGCCTGTAGGGCAAGTTTGATATCTATACTTATCACGGTACGTTATTCCCTTCCTGAACCAAATCCAATGAGAGTAAAGCTCAAATATTGCTCTTCTCCCTGCCTTCTTTCCCTCTACTATAATACAGTTTTGTGCCTCTACATGTGATATAATTTACTATTTTCTACTACCTCCTAACCTCTTCTCCCAGAACTATCCCTTTTTATCTCTTAATTATATTTTATCTTACATCATTTATTTTATGCTGACACCCATAGTCTATGTATATCCCTTTCAATTGTCATGAAAAATACACTATTCTCAAGATTGACATATTATAAAACATATATAAAACAAAATAATCCTATATAGGGATGCAACTAATTCACTTTATTGATTAACTAGGGTTTTTTCCCCATTTACCTTTTTATGTCTCTCTTGAGTTTTGCATTTGAAGATTAAATTTTCCATTGAACTCTGTCCTTTTCATCAGGAAGGTCTGGAATTCCCTTACTTCATTGAATGTCCACCTCCTTTCCTGGAAAATTATGCTGAATTTTGCTGTGTAGTTGATCCTTGGCTGTAGTCCAACCAAGCTCCTTTGCCTTTTGGAATATCATATTCCACTTTCTCCTGTCATTTAATGTAGAAGCTGAAAGATCCTGTGTTATCCACCCTGTGGTTCCATGATACTTGAGTTGTTTCTTTCTAGCTGCTTGCCGTATTTTCTCCTTGACCTGGTAGTTCTGGAATTTGGCTATAATATTTCTTGGAGTTTTAAATTTGGGATTTCTTTCAGGGGGGTTATCAGTGGATTCTTTTGATGACTATTTTACCCTCTGGTTCTAGAACCTTGGGGCAGTTTTCTTAAAGGTTTCTTGGAATATACTGTCCAGGCTCTTTTTTTCATCATGGCTTTCAGGTGAACCAATAATCTTTTGATTGTCTCTCCTGGATCTGTTTTCCAGGTCAGTTGTTTTTCCAATCAGATATTTCAGGTTTTTTCTGTTTTTTCATTCTTTACATTTTGTTTCATTGATTTTTGATGTCTCATAGAGTCATTACCTTCTATTTGCCCAATTCTAATTTTTAATGTATTGGTTTCTTCACTTAGCTTCACTATCTCCTTTTCCATTTGGTCGGTTTTACTCTTCAATGAGACATTTTCTCCATTTATTTTCTGATTCTCCTTAGTCATTTTGATGATTTTGCTTTTTAAAAATTTGTTTTCATCAGTGAATTTTTTTTCCATTTTTTATTTTACTACCCTAATTTGGTTTTTAAAGTCCTCTTTGAGTTCTTCCAAGGATGCTTTTTGGTCTGGAGACCAGTTCACTTTCCCTTTTGAGGTTTCAGATGTGGGTCTAGTGTCCATGCTGTCCCCTTTTGAATTCATATTTTGATCTTCCCTGTCTCCATTATGTGAATCAATGGTCTTTGAAAGCTTCTTAGTGTTCTTTTTCATGGTGTTCTTTTTTTCAGTCCTGGTTTCTAAAGTGTATCTCTGCCTCTGGGGCTCAGGGGGCTCTGTCCCGAGTTTCTTGTCTTGGGATCTAGCTTTATGTGCCTCTGGTTTTGTGAGGTATGGGGGAGGGGTGGTCTGGCTGCTGGGAGTCTCCTCTTCCCCAGGACTGTTCTACAGAATGGGTGGTCTCAGCTCTTGTCTGTGCTGGTGTCTGCCACTCCCCTGGACTGTGCAGGGCTTTGTCTGGGGTCTTGGAATTGATGTTTTTTAGCCCCATCCCCTGAGGCTCAGTTACTCTCATTGTTCTGCTGAGATGAGTGCTGCTGGGACACCTGTCTTCCTGCACTAGTCTCCTTCTGCCACCAAAGAAGAGCCCTCTCCCCAACTTCTCTTGCTAGTGAAGCCACCCTTCTGGTTCCTCTGTTTCTCCTGAGGTAGTATTCTCTGGGTTTATCCAAGGGAGGAATGAGAGCCATTTTACCTTTATACTGTGGGTTGGAGGCCTCTGGGCTAGCTGCTCCCACAGCTACAGGCTATGCGCTGGTGTCTCCATAGCTCTGACAGATTCCCATCCTGGGCTGAGAAGCCTGGTGCTCTTACACAGCTGTAGCCAGTACTTTCACCTTAGGCCTCTTCCTGTTCAGGCATTTGGCTCACCCAGTGCTCTCCCAGAATGACATGTTGGCTGGATTCCTCTACTCTTCCTGGTTGGTTTGGTCTGGTGCTCTTGTGCATGCCTGTTGCTCCTGCCCCTCTCAGTCTACTGTAGCTTCTAACTCTCAAATCTGCTCAGATTCACTTTTTTAGATGTATCTGACAGAATTTACGAGAGAGTTCCAGTAGCTCCTTCCCTTCACAGCACCATCTTGGCTCTGCCCCCTTGTGCTCCCTCCTAAATCTTAATTTATACATCCTTCAAAAAGTCCCTCCTCCATCCTGTCTCCTGGTCCACTCACTGCTCTACAAGTCCAGAAGACCACTCTATTTGTAACATTGTTTCCTCTTTAATCCAGATTGAATGAGACTAAAGTTCCAACATTACCAGCCCTCCATCCCATCTGTTTCCTTTGTATCAGTTCTTCCTTTCAAGCTCCATTTTTATGAGAAAATTCCTCCTTTTTACCTTTTCCTACGCGATTTTGTTTTTTAGAGTTACCCTATCATACATAACTCAGTATCAAATTATCTTTCAAACTGCCCAGTAACTATGACAGTTTTAAGAATACTGAGACTATTTTCAAATATAATAAGTAAACAGTTTGACCTTAATGAGTCTTTATAATTAGTCTTTGATGTTTTCCTTATATTTCTTCTGGATTTTTTTTATATCAAATTTTCCATTGAATTCTAATCTTTTTTGTCACAAACACTTGAAATTCTTTCAGTTCATCAAATGTATGTTTTTTAAGGATTACACTCAACTTTGCATGGTAAGTTATTCTTTATCACAACCCCAGCTCTTATGCTCATTGAAATCTAATGTTCCAAAACCTGTGATCTCTTAGTGTAGAAGCTGCTGCGTTTTGTGAATTCCTGATTGTATCTTCATGTTATTTAATTTTTTTTCTTGTTGTGGCAATATTTTCTGCTTAATCTGAGATTTTTGAAACTTGGTTATGATATTTCTATAAGTATTCCTCTTGGGATCTCTTTCAGTTGATGAATAGTAAATTTGTCCTATTTCTCTTTTCTCCTGTTGTTCTAGAAAGCCAGGGCAATTTTCCTTAATAATTTCTTGTAATATTTTGTCAAGATTCTTTTTCAGTACCTTTTAAAGAAAAGCTTGATTACAATAACAACCTAGGAAAACTATGTAGCAGCCTATGTAGCAGAGCCTTAAAAATTATTGTTCCTATGGTTCAGGGATGGCATAGGACTGGACAAAAATTGACACAAAAGAAAATATATCTGTTAGAGTATGGACCGGATATCTTACCTCTTACACTCACTTAATAATTGCTCACCATGTATCCATTAAATGATGGGACCAACTTAAAAACACAGACAGCTCATCATTACTTGCTATTGTGTAGCCTGAATGTAGATGAGATGTTTAATTATATCTCTTACAATGAAGTATCTTATATGTAGTTCCCAAAATATCCAGGTTTCTCTACTTCAACATTTTTAGTGATGAAGATCTCATTAACTATATGTCACTTGCTGATACTAGAAACATTTGGACATAACATAAGTTTCTCCCAACAGAATGTAAGCTCTTAGGAACAGGGACTATTTCAATTTTGTCTTTGTATTCCTTACTGCCTAGAATTTTATTTGGCAAAGGTTAATCACTTAATAATTTTTTCTTCATTGATTGATTGGTTGATTTATTGTTCATAGTGTCTCTTTAGTACTTCTGTGTAGGGGAATCATAATGTCTTTGTTAATTTTTAAATTTATTTTTAGTTTTCAACATTCATTTCCACAAGATTTTGAGTTACAAATTTTCTGCTCATCTCTACTCCTCCCACACCTCAAGATGGCACATATTCTGATTGCTACTTTCCCCAGTATGACCTCCCTTCTATCACCCAACTCCGCTCCTTATCCCTTTTCCCCTTACTTTCTTGTAGGGCAAGATAGATTTCTGTACCCCATTGCCTGTATATCTTATTTCCCATTTGCATGTAAAGACAATTTTTTTAACATTTGTTTTTAGAACTTTGAGTTGCAAATTCTCTCCCTCCTTCCCTCCCCACTCCCCCTCCTTGAGAATGCAAGCAATTCAATATAGGTTATACATGTGTTATTAAACAAAACACTTCCATAATGTGCTGTTGTGAAAAACTAACTATATTTCCCTCCATCCTATCCTGTACCCCTTTATTCAATTTTCTCCTTTGACCCTGTCACACCTCAAAAGTGTTTGCTTTTGAATACCTCCTCTTCCAATCTGCCCTCCCTTCTATCACCCCCCCCCCCTGCTTTTATCCTCTTTCCCCCTACTTTCCTGTAGGGTAAGATACCCAATGGAGTGTGTATGTTATTCCTTCCTTAAACCAAATCTGATGAGAATAAGTTTCACTCATTCCATTTCACCTGCCCCCTCTTTCTTCCATTATAACAGCTTTTTCTTGCCACTTTTATGTGAGATAATTTACCCCATTCTATCTCTTCATTTCTCCTTCTCACAGTATATTCTTCTCTCACTCCTTAATCTTAAATTTTTAGTTACTATCCCTTCATATTCAGCTCACCCTGTGCCCTCTGTCTATACATACATATATATGTATATATATGTATATATATACATATATATATATGTATGTATGTATATATGTGTGTGTGTATTCCTTTTCAAGCCTTTTTGCAGCTTAATTTCTCTGGGCTAGACACTGTGCAAGGACTGAGTTGATCTAGCAATTTCTACATTGAATGGCAATTGGAAAGCTGGCAAATAACAGCAAACAGTGTCTCACGTAGTCATCAGAAATGAGGTGCTTGTATGTTCAGTCTCAAACAAAGAGAGATAAAAACAAAGGTAAACCTGATGTATAGTTTACAAGCAACTATCATTTGTAATACCACTTCTCACATTCTCTTCAAGTGATGAACAAGAAGAACAACTAACCATATCACAATAAAAATTATAATACTACCATTGATTTACACTTTTAATGCTATACCAATCAAACTATCAAAGGGAAGCTTTAAAAACTTGACAAAATAATAAAAATTTCTTTGGGAAAAAACAAACAAAATATAATATATCCAGAGAAATAATTTTTAAAATGTAGGGAGGAAAGGGAAGTAGCACTTTCACACCTCAAACTCTATTATAAAGTAGCAGACATCAAAGCCATTTGGTTTTAGTTAAAAATAGAGTAGATCAATGGGACAGATTAAACAAGGGAAAGTCATAAACAGCGGAACTCAACAACCCATTATTTGATGAATTGGAAAACATATTACTTAATATTGAACTTCCTATTTTGTAAAATGCATTGGGAAAACTGGAAGATAGCTTGGCAGAAAATAGGCTTAAACTAATCTTAGACCATATCTCTAAATAAATTCTAAATGAAAAAATGATCTTAATGTTAAAGAATATAAAATAAAAATTAAAGAGAAATCAAAAATATGTAGGTAGGAGATCTATTCTTAATCAAATAAAGAATAGAGGCAATTACAAAAGATAAAACAAGTAACCTTAATAAAATGAAATTGAAAAACATACATAAAGAAAGTTAATATACCTCAAATAAAGATGAAAGTGATCAAATAAGAAAAAATAATCCTGGTACAAAATTCTCAAATAAAGGTTTTATATTCAAGAAATATAGAAAACTAGCAAATATACAGTCAAGAAAAATACAAATTCCCTGATTGATACTTTACATTTATCTGTACCTAATTTCAATTTAGGGTGGCAGAGTTACATAGTGGATTTACTGTGCTGTAAGAATATGATGGATATAAAGTAGTTTGAGGACTTACATGAACTGATGCAAAAGGAAATAAGTAGATGCAAGGAAAAACAAAGAATATACAAAGTCACTATAGCAGTATAAATGGAATGAACAACTACAAAATAATAAAAAAAATGAATGATTCAAAATTGCAAAATCAAGCATGCTTCCAAAGAAGAGAGATAAGAAAACAGTCCCACTCTGTTTCTTTGCAAAGGTATGAGGTCCACAAGTATGCATATACTGCATATATTTTCAACCTTTTTTTTTGATATATCAGCTTTACTGATTTTTCTTTACTCTTTTTCCCCTTTAAATTATATTTTCAATTGGGATGGGGGGACAGAAATTTTGGTGATAAAACCAAAATAAGCCAATAATTTTATTTTTAAAATCCAATAAAATACAATATTTTAAAATACAATTTTAAAATAAAAAAATTGTGTACATGTGTGTTATAATTGTTTTCTGCCTGAATTTAACTATTCCCTAAGTCAACTGCTGAATCCGTTGAGAAAGTAAAATTCAATTAGAATGAACTCTGGACCTAAACTTAGGACCAGTACTTAAATTCTGGCTAATACTAGTTGAATCACCTTTGTCAATTAAAAAAATTGGGGTTTCATCTTCATCCGTAATATGATCTCTAATATCCATTTCAGGACTATATTCTGATGTAGTTCCAGTTTCAACATGGACATTCTGCAGCATTGTATTATACTTTCTTACACATACCCTAAGGACTTAAATAGTTTAATTTATTTTTTTCTGTAACTCTATCTTTATAAAAGAATGCAATCTTGAGAATTTATGTGTTAACTCCTCTGGAGGAATCTAGAAGGAAACTGGAAGTTCAGCTCTTTTTCAGAAAAGACTTAATTGTTATGGCTGGGAAGCGACTGTGTCAAGTACAGAAAAAAAGGACTAAAATAACTTCTTTCCTAAGAGATTGAATTTTACTCTTTTCTTGTGAAAAATCATTACAAAGAGAATTCTTGTAAGATTTTGGATCCTAACCTGAGAAAGCTGAATGGTAGAGAAGAGTCAGCAACTGTAAAGAGTTGGAATATTTTACCATTTGTTACACTATGAGTATGTTGTATAATTAGTAACCTTGTTATTTATTTAAGACAAAGAAATTTGCAAGAGGTGATGATACATGCATGCATGCATATATATTTATGTATATGTACACATATACTGAGAAAGAGACAGAGAATGAGAGAGAGAGAGAGAGAGAGAGAGAGAACATAAAACATGAGAAAAGAGATTTCTTTAGTTTGACACATAATATGCAATAAACTAGGATAGAAGATTAGATTTGATGGCTTAATTAATGAGACATTGCAATTTTAGTCATTTTAAAAAAATGTATCAGAATTATCCCTTATCCTTGGGGCAAAAATTAATATGAGGTTATAAGTTAATTAGTAAGTAGGTTGAGAGGAGAGACACTACTACCTAGGCTATTCTGGAAGGTATCATACATAAACCCTGTTACACTATGGTATCAAGATTCTCCTTTGATCATATATCTAAATTGTGCCTCCAGTAATTACTATATCAGCAACTTTTCCTAACACTTGCATTGACTGACTTTGAAGAGCAATGACTTTGACAATGCCTAGGAAAGGTGTTTTATCCAATAGTCTGCCAAGTGGAAGTCTATTAACTCACATTTCTGTATTTCACTGGTGTAATTGTTATTGATATCCATAATTATCAACCTGAGTAACTTAAATATCTTGAAAATCATTCTGTACTATGAAAGCTAAGCATTCAATATTGCTTATACATTTTATTAATTTTTTATCTAATAATTACTATGAGATTTTTAAAGACCAGGAGTGGTGCACATAAGTCTTTTAGCTGAAGTGTTTGATCAAACAGAACAGCCTATATCTTGACTATGGAAAAAAAAAACACACCTTTCTTTCCAAATAAACACTTTAACTGGAAAGTGTAAAACCAGCACAATGGCAAGAAAGTGAGATACCATGGGATTTTGCTTTGTATTTTATCAAACAGGGTCCAGTCTACAAATGGATTTAAAATAGTAGGTAACAGAAAAAGATGCATTTATCTTGTCCCTTTTTTCTTAGTAGGTTTGGGATTCTTTATAATGAAGGGGGGAAAAAGCAATGTCTTTTTTTTTGGACTAAAGTATTTCCACACTTGGAAAAAGACTGAATTGCCAGGATCTGTCAAAGACAATGGTAGTCTAAAATGTTAAATAAAAAGGGAAATGATTTGATCTCATTAAGAGACTTTGTAGTAATTTGGTATGTTATAAACTTCCTGAGATCATGATGATTAGCTGTGGTTACAGATATTTATTAAAAAGGGTGAAAAGTCTCCAATTTAAAATAACAATGATTCTCTATTATTCATTTATTAGGTACTAGTTCAGAGAGAGACAGTTTTCATTTTGGTGGGCAGCAGAGATGGTCTACTGCATAGTGAGAAAATGGGTAGATAAAGGAAGAAAAGAAGTAACAGAGGTAAAGAACAAAAAAAGAGAAGGGAGTTTTGAAAGAAATTTGAAGAGTTTCAAAAAACAATGCAAGAGACTTAATTTGGAGAGAGAGATTTTGAAAAGACTTGAAAATTGAAGGATTTGAGACAATAAATGGTAGACTTAGCTGAATGATTAGAGAGCAAATCAATTTGACTTGAGATGGAGAAGTCTTATGAAAGAAAGAAAAAGTGCCTTGAGGAGTAGAAGAAAGATGAGATAGGACATTTGCTTGAAAAGAAAGAAAAAATAGAGGATGGGAAAAAGAAAAATGAGAAGGAAAAAGAGAAATCAAAAGAAGAAGCAGTGAGACAAGATAGGGAAAGAAAGTTGGATATCCCTGTCTGTGTTCTCAGGAAGAAGAAAGATGTTAATGAAATGCAAACATTCTAAGAAAGAGAGAGAAAGCAGTTAGGTATCATAGTAGATGGAATGATGGGCCTGGAATGAGAAATATCTGAGTTTCAAATTGATCTTGCTAGCTGTGTGATTCTAGATTTGAACTCAGGAAGATGAATCTTCTTGATTTCAGGCCTGGTACTCTATCCACTGTACCACTTAGCTGTCATAAAGACATGGATTAGCAACATAAAAATTGTAGGATACTTCAATATTTTTCACTTAGAACTGGACACATCTAACAAATAAATCGAAAAGGACAAAAATGTATTACTTTATTTAATAAATTGAGATCTTTTTCACTTTGGGTCCAAAAGCTTATTTCAATATACTATCACAAGACAAGTCTATTAACATTCAAGTCCATTAAATTCAGTGCTAGGGTAATACCAAATGTATCCTATTTGATCCAAAGCCATCTAGTTTAATTCCCTCATTTTGTAGATAAGGAAATTAAAGCCCAGGGAATTTAGGTGAGTTGTTCAAGTATAGCTAGTAAACCTCAGAGGGAGGGTTTGAGCCCAGGTCTTCTGATTCCAGGGTTAGTAGTCTTTTCATTTTTCCATGTTACTTCTATTGCCCAAGTTCATATAAGTGGTTTTAAACCCTCGTTCTCTGACTTCAAATCCTATGTTCCTTCCATTGTAGCTTTCTGACTTAATTGTCTATTCCTTGAGAAAAATCATCCTGAGATAAATTATTTAAAGGACAGAAGTGTTAAGACTGGAAACCTCAGAGAGTAATACTAACACAAAACTGCTCTTCTTTTTCGCACTACAAATATTCTTTTCCTCCACCTGCAAAAGGTTTATCTTAAACTCCTCAGGTGAAGATTGTAGAAGCTCTGGTGTATTATTAAGATTTCATATGAATCAATTTTTTTTCCTTTCAGGCTTAAATATTATCTTCCCTCATACCAGCATCTCTACCTTTAATACAGAAGTGGAGATGCTAACACTCTAAGGACTTAGTCAAAAGCTTTTGCATGAACATTTTTAAAGGGTCATGTAGCTTGGGGGTAGGATTCTTAGGGAAATACTATTCACATTATCTCATCCAATCTTGCGACCAGTCAATCAATTAATTAGCTTTTATTAACTAGCTATTATATGCCAAGAACTATGATAAATGCTAGAATATAAAGGAAAACCAAACAAAAGCCCACTCCTATGTTCAAAGAAGTTACATTCTCTGAAACAACATACATACATACACACAAAGTAATGAGGCAGGAAGAGACTAGTAACTAGAGAGATCAGAATCGGTCTCATATAGGAAGTGACTCAAGCTGAATTTTGAAGAGAGCTGAATATTCTCTGAAGTAGAGCTGGAGAAAGAGTAAATTCTAGGCATAGGAACCAGCCTAAGCATAGAAATAAAGACAGGAAATGGGATTTGGTGGCATGTGGCACAGCATGGAGGCCAGTTTGGCTGGTAGTTAGAGTACATAGAGAAAAGTTATATACAATTTTCCCAAAAATGAAGACCGTAGTCACTTATAGGAGGATTTGAATAACAAATAGAAGAGTGTATATGTGTGTGTGTATACATACATATGTATGTATGTATGTATATATATATATATATATATATATATATATAATCAGGAAATGGGGAACCATTAGAGTTTTTTGAGTAAGGGAGTGCCATAGTAAGATCTATGCTTTAGGATTATCGCTTTGATAGCTCCACAGAGGATCGATTGGAAAAGGGAAAGAATGAAGGAAAAGAGACCAAAGAAGAGGCTATTGGATTAGTACAGGTGAGAGCCTGAACTAGGATGATGACCTGTGGATGAGAAAAGATGCAATTAATGCCATGGAGGAAGAATTGGTAAGACTTATTAACTGATTGAATATGAGGATATGAGGGAGAATGAATGAATGAATGAGTGAACAAATTACAAAATGTTAACTGTGCCAGGCACTGTACTAAGCTCTGGTGATAAAATATAAGTAAGTGAGTATAATACCTCTCCTTATGAAGACAGACACCACATAAAAGGAGAGCTAGAAATATCGGGACAAGATGGGCTGGTGGGCAACAACATAGTTCAAAATGACCAGAGAATAGCATGCCAGCCCAGTTCCAGGTAAGATAAGGTAAAAACTTACCAATCAGAGGCCAGAGTCCCAGAAGCACAATCCAAGCTCTGGTGGGAGGGAGAAAAGGAAGATGATCAGAGTGCAGAATGAAGAATCAAACATGATTCCAAGGTTTTAAACTGGAAAGATGTTATTTTCTTGACAAAAATGCCACATGGGTTCCTTATCTAGTTATATTTAGAAATAACTGAAAAAATAACGAGAATTACTTTTGTAGAATGGTCAGGTGATTAATATGCAGATCTCTAATTACTACTATCTAATTTGTGTTTTATTTTTTGGATTAGAGAACATAACCAAAGTATTTTTAAATCAATTTATAGCTCCAACTTCATCATATGTACAATCTCTTTATCTTTCCAGATAAGAGTATGAAAGAGGGTCTTGCCATACTTTATGTAGAGAACTCAATTGTTTTCAAAAATATTCATCAAATACAAACATTTTAGCAAAAATTTTATTGTTATGAAATTAATTTGGTCCATCCTTATTATTATCACCAGGAAAAATGAAATTTTGTTCTTTTAACCTAACACCTTTCAAAATATTTTGGTGTAATTATGTAATGCATAGGGCAATGAGAAATTAGATGAGTAGTCTATAGTCACCCAGGTAGTATGAGTCAAAGGTAGAGCTTGAATCCAGGTCTTTCTCACCTGAGGCTCTCCATTCAAAGTGCCAATTCAAATGTGAATTATTATTGTTGTTTTATTTTTGCTGTCATCATATTAATTGTAATTCATATGTTGACATTTTTAAAAATTCTGCCAGTATCAAATTTTCTCTCTCTAGGTTTATTTCCAGACAGTTCCCTACAATGTGAGGTCAAAGCCAACTAGGAAGAGTGAGATCTAAGATGACCAATTTTTTTAAACTAGTAGCCCTCCAGCTGCTTGCCAATAGTCATGAGTTCTCAGAATTTGTCTCTAGTAGTGGGTGGCTTTTATATATCTTTACTAAAGGCTTAGGGCCATATGACACTATTTATCTCCTGTTGAGCATTCTACCTCTCCCTATTGGACACCAACACTGCTTGCTATTGTCACTTCTCAGCAATCAGCATCTTTCAAACAGCTTCAATATGTACTTAAAGCCCAAGGAATAAAAAACATATGAACCTCTCCATATCTCCTGCCTGCAAGTCACCTCCACTCCTCTTTTTTCCTGCCACACATGTTCATGAGACAAAGAATTTTTCTTTTTTATATTTTTAGGCTTGACAAAAAGCCATGGGATGTCAGTATTTCTTTAAGAAACTTTTTTTACAACTCTAATTAAAATGAACTTTTTAACATATAAATTAACACTTTTAATGTGCTGTTCCTGGTGATTAACTGCTTCATTTTAACAAGAATTCACTGTTAACACTGCAACTGTTAATTTTAACAGCCAGACTTTTAGGTTTCAGGAAGAAAGGATAAAACTGGTTGAAGAGGACTCCTATAATTTTTGCCCTTGGTAGACAACTACCTCATTCAGAACAGCCACCTTAAAAAGAGATCCCTTGTGCAAAGAATTTTTTTTCTCTTTTATCTGGAACTGAATCCATAAAACCTATGAGAATTTCACAGGACACAGATCTAAGGAGAAACCTTAAATATAATTTAGTCCAACCTCTCCATTGTATAGATTATGAAATGTTTGCCTTCCCTCTGCTAATTATTTCCATTAATCCTGTATACTGATTGCTTTACATTCATTTGTTTGCATGTGCCCTCCCACCATCACCCTCCCCTCCCTGGCCTTCCCAGTAGTTTGTAAGTTCCTTGAGAGCAGAGACAATCATTTGCTTCTTGTATTCCGGGCACTTAGCATAGTGTCTGGCACAAGTAGGTACTTAATAAATGTTTATCAATTAATAGATATATGTTCAGTGAAGTTCAATGAGTTGCCTAAGGTCATAAAAGTGATATCAGAATGAAGTTCAACCCAGGCTTATCATTTTATCTTATTTTATGCATAAATTACCTGTATCTGAATTTAGTCCTTTTTAACTCAAGTAAAGAGTAGAGGGAACAAAAAGAAATATTTTTTAGAAAGGACCTGCTTATTAGCATGTAAAAATTTTAATACAGTTAAAGTACCTAAAAAGAAATCATAAAATTGAGTCATGAGGTACCCAATTTGCTTTAGCAGTCGTGGTAAAATACCATAAATTCCTTCTCTTTAAAACTATCTGAATGTGTCCATAGGGCCAGTGTTGAAGAATCCATAACTTGATTTTCAAAGAGTTTTGCTTAAGTATCCATTTGTATGCATAGAATTGCTTCAGTTCCTGATTATCTGATTTAATATGAAATACACAGAACAAGAGAACTCTCTTTAACTGTTAGTTTTAATTTTTCTTTATGAAATCATTTAGCAAAATGGTTAATAAACAGTTCATTGGACTGAATTGAACTCCATCTCAAATAATTAAATATTACATATGTAAGGAAGTTTGTCTTTCACAAACCTGATCATATAAAATGGGCCAGATAACAAGGTGTTAAACTAAGTGTAAAAATTCAGCCATGCCAAATGATCCCTTTGTGAGGTATGAATGAGTCTCTTAAGTGAAACAGAAAGAAAGAAACTGCAATAGGATGAATGACATGTTGTACCTCAAAGTGACCTTTAAAACTCAGTTGAATAAAAGTGGGAGTGAGTCTCATTCTTGGTTGGATGAGTAGAAGATACATGGGACTAAAGAAAAAAAATCTTCAAGAAATCATGTAGAATTGAGACACCAGTAGTACAGATAGAGGCAGCTACCAGAAAGAAAAGGGCTAGGATTCTGGAGCAAGGTTGCTGGGACCTTGAGGTGCATCAGGACAGAACTAACATTGCAAAAAGCACCTTGGACTACATCCCCCAATCCAGTTATCCTGTATTTCCTTAAGCTTCTTCCTGGGAGCCTAAAACCTTATTTTTGTGGCACAAAGAAAATCTATTGACCTTTCTTTGTACTAAATCATTTTCTTGTCTTTATAAACAGTGGCAAACTAGCAGTTTCTAGTCAGGGTATACTCATTTGCAATATACTTGGGATGAAGCAGCTAAAGGGGAGCCAATCCTAGAGAAGAAATGTATCTCTAACTTTGAATTTTTTTGTTTATGGCTAGGGTCTCAGAGAACAAAAAATAAAATGAATGACAAACACTTTGACACTAATTCCCAGGGTAAAAGAGGGTTTTTTTTTAATTCTAAGAAACCTATCTGGACAAGTCAATAGTAGGGAAAAGAGTGTATGTATAATCTCAATCACTGTACCATGCGCCAAACCATGGGACCTACCAGTAACTCCTGCTACAAGTAGGAGTTCATATGGAGATATATTTTTCTGTGAAATTAATTTTCTTTGCTTTCAGAGTTTGAATATCACTTTAATTCTTCCTTCTTCTTTTTCTTAAGTAGTATTGTTTATACACTTATCTTTTCTAGTAACTCATTTGCAGTTGCCTCCATTGTCTCCATCATGCCTATTTTACTGTTTTCCTATGTTAAATTGACATATGAAATACTTCATTTAATGAAGGTTTTTGCAACCATACCTATTCATGTGTAACCTGCCAGTGTGTAAATGGAATGCTGTTACTGTTACTGCTGTTCATTTGCATATTTTCATTACTGTTATTTTCCATATCTCAATTTCTTTTATCACTGAGTTCTATTATTGTGGTATTAGCATGTGACTAGCTCGTTTACATACTGTGGTCAGTTGAATATTGCCAATGTGGATCAATATTTTGAAAAGATGAATGTTGCATGAGAAGGAGAAATGGAAAAGGGATAAGCATTTGTGTGACCCCTACTATGTTCCAGCTACTGTGTAATATATTGTATTTTTAATAGACATTAAAATACATAGGCAGGATAAATAAGGTGAGAAGGACAGTAAGAAAAATAGGAAGGAGAAAAATATACAACAAATGATTGTAGCTCAGAATATGGATGAGACTAATTTACTCATAAAACATAAATGGATAGCAGATTAAAAATTTGAACTAAACAATATATTGCTTTCAGGAAATGCTATAAAAATTAGAGATACACACAAAGATACAATAAAGGGTAGGAATAGAATTTGGCATGTAAAATAAGCAGGGATAGTGACCATGATCTCAGACCAAGTTAAAATAGATCTAATCAAAAGTGAAAAAGAGAGAAGCTACAGTACGTGTCAGCAACATTATTAAATATTGTTTTAGACCATTTAAAATACCTAGTCAGTATAAAATAACAGAGCATATACCTGCCAGAACAGACACAAGAACTATATAAACATTAACATAAATAATTGAAATAATATTTATTGTTCATGGGTAGGTAAAGCCAATGTAATTTTAAAAATGACAATTTGGCCTAACTAATCTGTTAATTTGATGTCATCCCAATTAAATTACTAAAAAAATTTTACTTTGAAAAAAATAATAAAGTTCATTTGGAAGAACAAAAGGCCAGGAATTTCAAAGAAACCAGAGGGAAAAGTTGCAAAAGAAGTAGATTCAGAAATATCAGACCTTAAGCTATATTATGAGATGAGAGAATTGAAATATGAGAAGGATAATTTCAATTATTTTATTTTTTCCTATGGTTTTATTTTTATATTTTATTGTTTATTTAGTATTTTCCCTAGTTATATGTAAAACAATTTTTCACTCATTTTAAAAACTTTGAGCTCCAAATTCTCTCCCTTTCTTCCTCTACACCCCACCTCCTTGAAAAGACAAGCAATTCAATATAGGTTATAAAGTTTGGTCATGCAAAACATTTCCATATTAGTAAGGTTATGAAAGAAAACAAAAAAAAGCCCTCAAGAATAGTAAAATTAAAAAGAAAAGTACTCTTCTATCTGTAATTGGACATCATTAGTTCTTTCTCTGGGGATGGACAGTATTTTTCATCATAAGTTCTCCAGCATTGTCTTGGATCATCACATTCCTGAGAATAGCCAAGTCATTCACAGCTTACAATATTGCTTTTAATGTGTACACAGTACATTTCACTTTGCATCAGCCCATGCCTTTCCAGATTATTTGGAGAGCATCCTGCTCATCATTTCTTATGGTACAAATAGTATTGCTATTACATTCACATATTACAATTTGTTTAGCCATTCCCCAATTGATGGGCATCCCCTCGATTTCTATTTTTTTTGCCCCCAAAAAAGAGCTGCTATAAATATTTTTGTATATATAAGTCCTTTACCTTTTTTTAAAAAAAATTTAATCTCTTTTGCAATAGAGTAGTGGTAGTGGTATTGTTAGGTGAAAGGGTATGCATGGTTTTATAGCCCTTTGGGCCTAATTAACAAATTACTCTACAGAATGTTGAATTTCAATTATTTTAAAATAAAATTCTCATATGAATAAAACCTTAGTATCTGAGAATAGAAGGAATGCAGAAAATTTTGGAAGAAAGACTTTCGTGGACAGTCTTTCAGATAGGGTTGGAATATTGCTGTGATATAGGAAATGATGAACTGGTTGATTTAGAAAAAATACATGGAAAAACTTAGACTTGTAAAGGAAGATGCTATCCACATTCAGAGAAATATGATAGGAGGAAATAAGCATGGTATGGTAAATAATAAAAATATAATAGTGGATATAATAATATTTATAATTCATTTATATATTATGTATAATAATTGTAATAAAAGGAAATGCAAAGGTGCAATATAATATAATACATAAAAATAATAAAACAAGAATAATATAAATATCATCTTACATATATGTGTATAGGTGTATACATGTATATATGTTTTTATCTGCATCTGTCTATCTACATAATATTAACACTTAATTTCAGCCTTCTTTAGGATGGTGTGGGGAGCAAGAGGGAAAATAAAGTAAAAAGTGCACAGCAGAGAACAAAGGGAAACCAATAAGGAAGCAAAGCTGGGCAGCTTTGAAAACAATGTGTAGTATTTATTATATAGCTTTTCTTGAAATGGAAATTCATCATTTTATATTGAATCCTCTCTTATGGTCTGTTGTATATATGGCAATGTTTTTTTTTCCCTTTCTCATTTTGTATTTAAGTTTAAAATGAAAAAATGCAAAAAAAAATACATAAGGAGCAACTGATTTTGAAATGTAGCCTGTGTACTGAATGTATTACAAAAGTATTAAATGGCACAGTACAAAGTCGGAGAACTATAGAGTAGTTTAGAATGGAAGAAGGCAATGGAACTCTACAAAGGACATGTACAGTAAATTAACTAAAATTAACTAACTCATTTGACTACTTTAAAATTTCTGATTACATCCATGTAGGGGGACAGGATTTGGAGATTGTCTTGCATTCCTCCATCTCTAGTGTAGAGTTCTATAAAATTTGGCAACTTTAATAAAGGGGATGATAGATCACAGTAGTTGAGGTGTAGACTAAAACATGAACGGTGGACCTCATCTGAAGAAGAAGCTAAGGCAAGATTCTTGCTATTAGAAACAGATATTTCATATATGGGTGAGGATGATTCCGTAACTTCCATGCTGTTGAGGTTTTAGGGTTCTGGGAGCCCCAAACAGTGACACATGGGTCCTGGCTGGATGAATTCAACCCAAGCTTTCTTTCAGCCAAAGACAAGGTTTATTATAACACCAATAGAAGGTGGGCATGATTTTTAAAAATCCTTCATATTGTCTAGAGTCTTAAGGAATTTGAACATTGGTGAAGCTTGTATTAACAAGGGGCTAGATTGAATCAGAGCACTTTCAATGAGGCAAGATGGATCTTTTATACAGAAGTACTGTAGGAGGGTCCTAGGAGTGGCCAAATAGTCTGGGGTTAGCAGAGGAGTGGTCTAGGGAGGATTTTGATGGGAATGGCCAATATGCTGGGGTGATTGTGAGGTAACAGTGAAGGGACCTGGACCAAATGGCTAAGGGAGAATGAGGTCTAGATAGGATCAAGGGTGGGAAGTAGCCAGAGGTGATCCAGAGGTAAGATAAGGAAGGCCTGGGCCAGGTTTAGGGTAACAGAGAATTGAGTATAGTGATAAAGAAAGACCAGTTGAGAAGATTATACTCTCAAGCCAATACCAAAGACTTGACCATTTGGGAAGGTTCAAGGAGGAGAGTTCAGGGGGGTTTCCAGAGCTTGTACCCTATCAATACTACTACTGAAAGAGATATCTATAGCTCCTGAGAAATACAAAGGGTTACTACTTGTGTGTAAGGGAAGGGCGGGACCAACTTTGAGGCAGTAAGAAGACTCAACCTTTGAGAGGTCCTGAATGTATATATTTCATTGAAGACAGCAGTAATATACTAGGTATAGTAATTTTCTTAGAATTGGATCTTTGCCTTCCTAGGAAAGAAAAGTGTTAATTACAGAACTACTGCAAGATGGTAAGCATTGGATAGGGACAAGATGAATTATTTGATAGTATATAACTGCATTTGAATTCCTGTGAGCTGTAAGGAAAAGAAATCCTATAATAAAATATTAGAAATGCTTACAAAAGCTTGAGTGGTGATGCAGCTCTGGCCTAATGGCTGAAACAGTATTTATTGAATTTGGCAATACCATTCAGTAACAAGGAGAATTGCCAGATAGTTAGATAGATTTTACCTAATGCAGGTGGACAGCTGCCTATCTAGACTTCTAGGGAGAGGAATGTTACACCCTGAAGGAGTGGATACCTGGATTCACCTAAGTAGTTGAAGGTCAATGAGCAACTTTGAAAGGGTCTACTCTATAACATAGTCCGTCTCACAAGAACTCAAACCTCACTATTTCAGGAATGTGATCTGGGGCATGCACCATGGAAACTAGGCAAGGCAGCCACACTAAAGTTATAGAACTGATCAACCAGCCAAATGAACAAAAAACTCACCAAAGCTATGGTAATACTTAAAGAAGTGTAAGGGATACACAGAGCTATGCTGCAAGCAAATGGCAATTTGGCTGAGCAATTAGGATTTCCACTGGATAACATACCAGCAACGTATGTGAACCTCATTTCACTGAGTCAATCTTTTCTGCCTCAGTTTTCTATTGAAGATTGGTACTTGATGAGAATATGAGAAGCAAAAGTAAGTCAAGACATGAGGCAATGAGAGTAGACAATTCAAATGCTGGTCCCTTGAAGGTACTTTGTCATGGAGTTCATGGCAGAAGTTGGGTTGTGCCATTAAGTACTGGTCTGGACTGTCACTGATTCCATATATAGCATCAAAGCATAGGAAGGAAAGACACGAGCATTTATTAAGTGCCTGCTGTGTGCCAGGTGCTCCACTAAATGTTTTACATATTATCTCATTTAATCCTTGTAACAATCTTGGGAGGAGGGGCTATTATTGTACCTATTTTATAGTTGAGAAAACTGAGGCAGACAGAAGTTAAATAATTTGCTCAGTGTCACACAACTAGTAAGTGTCTGAGGCTGAATTTGAACTTAAGTCCTCCATGTCCAGTGATCTATCTACTGTGCCACTTAGCTGCCTCAGTTTCATAGGACATATTATACCATGACCTTAATGGCTTTACATGATAACTTTGAACATAGGCAGCAAGAGGAGATCCTCTGAACTTGTAAGGAAAGATTTTACTGGCCTGAAATGGATTCAAACATCCCTGACATGTGATCATTATTTGCAAAGAAAAGACTTGTCAACTTATGGGCATACCTAGAGAACAGAAATACTACTGGACCCATTATAACTTACCTATGTTGATTTTCCATGTTTGGAAGGACACGATAAGAACATAATCCATGTTAGGGTGGTTAATGACAATTTCCCAAGCTAATACCTTGACTTTATATGGCACATCAAAGTTTGCAAAGCACTTCACGTATTGTAACAACAATGCTGCTTGCAGCTGCTGCTGAGGTGTAAGACCCAACAAGAACAGCAACAAGAGCTGCCAGCACAGGTCCTTTGATCTGCTTTTCTAAGGAAAGCAACTTTAAGGGGTTTACAGTCTCACTGTAATTAAATATACCTATATCATTCACTTAGTTCAGGGGGAAACGCCAGCACCCTGAACTTCAGAGCAAATACAAATAAAAATTACAGAGACAATATCAACAGAGCAAATAACACAAACCAGTCTATCCATAGCAATACATAGTTACCTGGGAAGCATCAACATCTGGGTTTCTTCAAAGCCGGGGAGGGGGGTCTTCAGCAGCTACCCAGAGTCTCCACACCTACACTCTTTCAGTGAGTGAGAGCCTCAAAGGCAAAACGCCAACCTCTGAGTATATATACCCTGCTCAGGGTCAAAGGGCATCAGAACATTCGACTCAAACCCATGTAAATTAGGCTTTCCCTTGAGGTAAGCAGGTCGTCAAAGACTCCTGATTTAATCAAGGAAACAAAGGTCAGACTCATCAAGGGCACTTGCTTAAATAAGTGCTTCAAAAGAGAAAACAGTAAAAAAGTCCCACCTTAACTGTGGATACATACATGTAATCACATTTGATACTCACAAAAAACCTGTGAAGTATCTATCACTTAGGAACCAGGATTAGTTGAAAGAACTGGACATGTTCAGCCTGGAGAAGAGAAGACTTACCTTAAATATGGTACTTGCCTTCAAGTATTGAAGCACCCTCATCATGAGAAGGATTAGACTTGTTCTGTTTGGTTCTGAAGAAAAGAAAATAGAAGCAGTGGAGAGAAGTGGAAAAATGGACAATTTCATCTTGATGTAAAGTAAAACTTCCTAATAATTAGAGCTGCCTGAAAGTAAAATGTACTATCTCAAGAGGTGGGGAGTTCCACTTATATTATAGAGGGGCTTAATGTCTGCGCTTTCTTAGTTCAGCTTCAATTTTGGGACAAAATGAAGCACTTGAAAATCATTGAACAGTCAACAAAAAGAGACTTAGTTTGCCCAAACACAGTAAAAATATTCAACAGAGATACAGTGGCAAGTAGCTTCTCTCATCCCTACATAGAAACATTTCTGGTCAGCAGGGTAGGTTATCGTAATTTAAAGTGGTCCATACTATGTTCTTAGGTGACTGAAAAATTACATCAAAGGAAACAGGGGCTGGTCACACCCTGGGACAGCTTTGTTGTCTTTTTAGGGAAAAATAAAACAAAACAAATAAATCCCTACTAGAGGAAAATTGATGAGCCTTAGTCTTACACCATCTTCCTTGGAGACAAAGACTAAATAATCATATGTTGGACATATTCAAATTGGTATTCTTATCACATATAGTTTGGATTAGATGGCTTCTGACACACCTTCCCCTCTCAGATTCTCTGATTATCTGAACCAGAAATCTTCCTCATTGTTAAGATATTGTGGGAGAATAATTTTTCAATATATCAACTTTCTTCCATAGTCCATTCAGAAAAAGGCAGATACTTAAGTTTGACTGGCACTCAGAAGTCTAGAACTATACCTTATAGACCTCAAAGGGTCCACACAGCATGGCTGTTTTAATCACATTCTCAAACAAGTTAGGAAGAACAAAAATCATAGTGGAGTCAACAGGTGGCATTCCTAGTACATGTACATAATTCTACCAGGAATGATGACACAGGCCTCATACCAGACCTGCTGATGTTTGGCTGAGAAGCATGCCTATCTATTGATGTGTACATTGGAGTCTTTGAAGGTGAAGTGACTACAGACATATAACCGGTACATCTCTCAGATTATATAGGAGATGAAAGAATCTTACCATTTAACTACAGCATGAGCTCAGAATAACACTGATAGAAATAAATGGTAGTTTGATGCCCAAATTTGTTGTTAAGACCTGGAAGCAGACCGAGTTTTGTTGAGAAATCTTGAGGCTCAAGGGCCACAAATGTTAGCAGGGTTAAGGAAAACTATTCCACAACTATTTATGGAGAGACAGCAATTTGCCCATTTGCAGACTAGCGCCAGAAGCTGGCAAGGGCTTTGTAAGTCAATTCACTGAAACTATCTATTCTCTGTAGGTGAAATAGGTAGAATCTAGATGATCAGGAATATACTCACAGGAATTTACATCAAGGCATTTTAAGCCAAAAAGACCACTATCAGGTTTTTTTTTCTTGTTTGTGTTTTGTTTTTCCTGCAAAGACAGAACCAGACAATGGCTCAGATAGAAACATTTCAAGTGAAGAGGATACCAGTATATTGAAGCCTAAAAAATAATTCAAATAGTGAAGAAGACTGAATCAAGAGGAAGTGCCTTTCTTACTTAAGTTCCTCTACAGAGATGCCCAGGGTATATATACTACAGATCATAGTAACACTACTAGGCAGTCTAGATCTTCCATAAATTCAGGTTTAAGGATTGGAATGATAACTTTTATTTGATGATCAGCCCTTGTCAACAACTAGTTCAGAAATAGGAGAAGATAGCTCAGCAGGATAGATAGTAGAGATATCAATTTAATCTATAGGACAAAACTGACCAATTATATTAAAAGGGAAATTGTAGAAGTGATTAAACTTGTAGCTATATGACAATGCTAGAATTTACCTATTTATGGCACCTTGCATATAACTACATTTGTTCATCAATATAGATGAAAAATATTACATTTTTGTATCATAAATGGATCTGTTTGTTAACTAGGCATATTATTTGTTATTTATCTATTTGAATATATGATGCTAATACATATTTTGTTATTATTTGTACATACTGATATTATTTTTCATTGTTTTAATGTACATTTACTTGTATGTAGATTATGTATTTTGTGATATATGTATGTGACATGTCCTGAATTAATTTAGATCTGCAGAATTTGGGACTAGATGAAAATAAAACCAAACACACTTCAGTTGATTTGCTGGAGATAGCAAACATTTAAGTAGGAGGAAAATGTCAAGGTTTGAAACCACAGCACATAATTACATAAAAGAGGTTGACAATGAAATTTAAAGCTACTTATAAATGATGCAGCCATGCAAGGTGATTTTTCTTTAATGAGGTACAAAAGAGTTCCTTCAGTAAATCAGAAAGGGGAAAAAAGGTGATAGAATAAAGACTGATAGGTTATACATCATGGTGATCTATAAAAGTCAGTTCAGAGGAGGCAGAGCCAAGGTGGCAGAGTAAAGGTGGAGACTTTCCTGAGCCCTGCCAAATTCCAATTCAAACAACATTAAAAGTATGCCTCAAAATGAATTTTGAAGTGGCAGAATGAACTAAAGGATGGAGTGAAACAATTTTCTAGCCCAAGGCAACTAAGAAGGTCAGCCGGAAAGATCTTTCTCATAGGGTTGAGAGTGGACCACGGTCTAGTGCCAGCCATGCCAGCAAAGACTGCCCTACAAGCCAGGAGCAAGCCTTCATGGGGCAGGGTGACTGAATCAGTGGTTTCAACTTCTGGAACTCTCAGCCAACAGATGGTAAAGGTGTTTGACAACTGGTAAGAAGAAAATTAAAGGAGACCCTTTGCTGGCAGGAAAATTCTGCCTTTTCCAGAAGGTAAAGGAGTTTGGATTACAACCAAGAATCAACTACCCAGCAAAACTGAGCATCATCTTTCAGGGGAAAAGATGGACATTCAGTGAAATAGGGGACTTTCAAGTTATCCCAATGAAAAGACCAGACCTGAATAGAAAAATAGATCTTCAATTACAAGACTCAAGAGAAGATTAACAAAAGAATAACAGGAAAAAAACAAACAAACATGTTATTCAATAAGATTTAACCTCTTTTCTCTAAATGGGAAGATGATACTTGTAAACCTTAAGAACTGTATCTCTATTAGGGCAGTTAGGAGTATACACAGACATAGCATACGGGTATAAGTTGACTTTGATGATATAACAAAATTAAGGGGTTAAAGAAAGGATTGTACTGGGAGAAGAGTAAAGGGAGAAGCAAAATAGTGTAAATTATATCACACAAAGAGATGCAAAAGACTTATTACAGTAGAGAGAAAGAAGGGAGAGGGTGAGCATTATTTGAACCTCACTCTCACTGGATTTGGCTCAAAGAAGGAATAACATACACACTCAGTTGGGTATAGAAATACATTTTACCCTATAGGAAAGTAGGAGGTGAAAGGGGAAAGAAAAAGGAAAGAGGGTAGTGGCAGATAGAAGTAGGACAGAAAGGATGGCAGAAGTAGAAGAAGGAGAAAGAAGAAAGAAAAGGGTGGGGGGTGATTGAAGGGCAGGCAGATTGAAGGAGGTGATGGTCAGAAGCAAAACTGGTAAGGAGGGGCAAGATGAAAGGAGAGAGAGAATATAAATGGTGAAAAAGAGGACGAAGGCAAAAAAAAAACATGGTAATCATAACTGTGAATGTGAATGGGGTGAACTCTCCCATAAAACAGAAGTGGATAAAAATCAGAATCCTATAATAATATGTTGCTCACAAGAAACACATTTAAAGCAGTGAGATACACACAGAGTAAAAGGAGAGAGAAAAATTTGGAACTCAAAATTTTACAAAAATGAATGTTGAAAACTGTCTTTACATGTAATTAGAAAAAAATAAAATACTACAAAGAGAAAAAAGAGAGTCAGCAGCTTGATAAAGTAGGCATAAAAATACTGAAGATAATTACACCTTTAAAAATTGAATATACCAATAGAGGCACAAAAATCCACCTAGAGAAGAATTTCTTGTAAAGAAGAATTGAACAAATGGGAAGAGATGTGCAAAAATTCACTGAAGAAAAGAACTCCTTAAAAAGTAGAATTGGTCAAATGGAATAAAAGATACAAAAGCTAACTGAAGAAAATACTTCCTTAAAAATTGGAATTGGACAAGTGGAAGCTAATGACTCCATGAGACATCAAGAAACAATAAAACAAAAGCAAAATAATAAAAAATAGAAGGAAATGTGAAATATCTCATCAGAACAGAATAACTGACATGTAAAATAGATTGAGGAGAGAATTTAAGAATTACCATACTAGCTAAAAGCCAATTTTAAAAAAGAGCCCAGATGTCATCTTTCAAGAAATCATAAGAAAATTGTCCTGATATCCTTGAGCCAGAGAGCAATACAGAAATTGAAAGAATCCACAAATCACCTCTGGAAAGGGATCTCAAAATGAAAACTCCCAAGAATATTATAGCCAAATTCCAGAGCTCTGAGGTCAAAGAGAAAATGTTACAAGCAACCAGAAAGAAATAATTCAAATATCATGGAGCAGTCAGGACAACACCACTTTAGCAGTTTCTAAATAAAAGGATCAGAGAGCTTAGAATACGATATTCTGGAGGGCAAAGGAGCTAGGATTATAATCAGGAATCACCTTCCCAGAAAAACTGAGTATAAACCTTCAGGGAAAAAATGGATATATAATGAAATAGAGGAATTTCAAGCATTGCTGATGAAAAGACCAAAGCTGAACAAAAAATCTGACTTTCAAATACAAGACTCAAGAGAATCATAAAAAGGTAAAGAGGAAAGAGAAATCATAAATGATTCAATAAGCTTAAACTATATTACTACATAGGAAGATGATATGTATAACTCCTAAGAATGTTCTCATTATTAGGGCAGTTAAAATCAGTATACTTAGACAGAAGGCACAGGTGTGAGTTCACTACAATGGGATGATAGTAAAAAAAAAAATGAAGGGGTGAGAAAGAGGGATGCAATGGGAGAAAGGGAAGGGGGAGATTGCTGTTCAGTCATTTTAGTTGTGTCCAAATCTTCTTGACCCCATTTGGGCTTTTCTTGGTAAAGATACAGGAGTAGTTTGCCATTTCCTTCTGCAGCTCACTTTACAGATGAGGAAACTGAGGCAAACAGGGTTAAGTGACTTGCTTAGGGTCACAAAGCTAGTGATGTCTGAGGTTGGATTTGCACTTATGATGATGTCTTCCTGACTTTAGACCCAGCATCCTATCCATTCATCCACATAGCTGCCCCAAGAGAGAGATATAAAGGGGTAGATTATCTCATGTAATAGAGCTATTACACTGAAAGGAAAGATGGGAGCAGAGCAAGCAATTTTTGAACCTTACTCTCATCAGAACTGGCTCAAACTTATACACTCATTTTTGCATAGAATTCTATATTACCTTACAGGAAAGCAGGGAGAGGGATAAAAAAGGAGGTCCTGATAAAAGGGAGGTCAGATTAGAGGAGGCGGTGCTCAGAAGCAATACATTTTTAAGGAGGTACAGAATGAAAGGAGAGAGAGAGAGAAGGATAAACAGGGGTGAGGGGAAGTAGGATGGAGGGAAACACACAGAACTATGAATATGAATTGGATGATCTCATCCATAAAACCAAATTGGATGCCAGAGTGATTACATGATGTACATACTAAGAGTGATAGCATGAATAAATTAGAGGAGCGTGGAATAATTTGCCTATTGGATTTACAAACAAGGGAAGAATTTATGACCAAAAACGAGACAGAGCCAACATTAATGTAATATGAAATGAAATGATAATTTTGCTTATATAAAATTTAAAAAGTTTTGATACAAACAAAACCAATGAAACCAAGAATAGAAGAAAATAAGAAAACTGAGAAAAATAAAGTACTTCTCTGATAAAGTCTCAGTTCTGAAATAGATAGAAAGCTGAGAAAATTTATAAGATCATGAGTCATTTCCCAATTGACAAATGGTCAAAGGCTATGAACAGATAGTTTTCAGATGAAGAAATCAAAGCTATCTGTAGTCATAAGAAAAATGCTCTAAATTACTATTAATTAGAGGAATTCAAATTAAAACAACTTTGAGATACCATCAGATATTAGCCTATCAGATTGGCTAATATGACAGAAAAGGAAAAAGACAGATGTTGAGGGGATATTGTAAAATTGGGAAACTAATGCATTAGTATGTTAGTGAACTAATCCAATCATTCTGGAAAGCAATTTGGAACTGCACCTAAAGGGCTAGCAAACCTTTGACCCAGCAATGCTACTACTAGGTCGTATCAGTAAGGCAACATTCATGACCTCGAGGATGAACATGCCTGTATGGTTCAGTATGAAAAACTCTCTAGGTAGAAGGCAGAGGAAGTATAACATTTATTTAGACACCAGAAGATCAAATGCCAAGACCAATAACTCCAATTCAATATATCAGTAATTATATTGCAAAACTTGTAAGCCCACCTCAATGTAGCAACAAGGAAATTATAACACAATATTACAGCAAGGAACCAAGTCATCCTGTAACCTTCCTGTCTTCTGGGACCTCCCCTTACATACTCATGAATCCTAACTCTCTGCTCGCCTACATTCTCCGCCCCCCCTCAGTTGTCTGGTATCTGCAGCTCCCTGTTTTCCACTCCACTCCACTCTCCTCCCCACACTCTTTCTGCAGCTCTGTTCTCTCAACTTCAGACTTCTGAATTCTCAGTTCTCAATGGCTACCTTTTGGATATATATACTCTTTTTAGGGCCCAAGGGCTTCATGCCAAATCAGCAAAAGAGTGTGGGCCTGAGGCTTAGTGCCTAGCATGTAAAAGGGGTAGGTCTGCCTACAAACAGACCTCTAATCAAGCTTCCCTTAATTGGCCCCACCTGGGGTCTATTGATAAGGTGGGAAAGATTTTTTTTTGTAACTTTTTTTCTCTTTTTATTATAAAGGATTGCTCTCTGGGAGAGGTTCATAGTGAGATGTAGCTTATATAAAAGCAAAAGATCTAAAAATTATTTTTAAAAAAATTTTAAAAGAAATTAACAATGCCAAGTACAAGTATGTCTTATTTTTAGGATAAAGTGTGTTAGGATTGTGATATCTTTAAGTTAGAAGGGACCTCAGAAGTCATCTAGTTCAACCCCCAACTGGAACTGCAATACTCTCTATGTAAACTCCATAAAGAGAATTTTTGTAAGCGGAATCATATATTAAATGTATTCGGAAACTTGATATATAAAATAATCTTAGGGAAATTATTTTATAAAATAAAATATTCACTTATCAAGACAAGAATCATCCTTAATTTATCTTTAGCATAAACATCATTTTTCAGTCCTGGTCTTCATTTATCATATTTGCTTAAAGCAAAGTATATCTCTTTACAAGCTGCAAGCATCCTAACTCATCTTCCAGATTCTTTATTTTTTAAATTTATTTAATATATTTAGTTTTCAGCATTGATTTTCACAAAAGTTTGAATTACAAATTTTTTCCCCATTTCTACCCTCCCACCACTCCAAGATGGTGTATATTCTGGTTGCCCCATTCCCCAGTCAGCCCCCCCATCTGTCACCCCACTCCCTTCTCATCCCCTTTCCCTTCTTCTCTTGTAGGGCAAAATAAATTTCTACTCCCCATTGCCTGTGTATCTTATTTTCTAGTTGCATGAAAAAACTTTTTTGTTGTTGTTGTTGTTGTTTTTGAACAATTTTTAAAATTTTGAGTTCCAAATTCTCTCCCCTCTTCTGTCCCCACCCACCCTCCCTAAGAAGGCAAGCAATTCAACATAGGCCACATGCATATCATTATGTAAAACCCTTCCACAATACTCATGTTGTGAAAGATTAACTATGTTTTGCTCTTTCCTAACCTATACCCCTTTATTGAATTTTCTCCCTTGACCCTGTCCCTTTTCAAAAGTGTTTGTTTTTGATTACCTCCTCCCCCAGTCTGCCATCCCTTCTATCATCCCCCCTTTTTTATCTTCTTCCTCCTTCTTTCCTGTGCAGTAAGATACCTAATTGAGTGCGTGTGGTATTCCCTCCTCAGGTCAAATCCGATGAGAGCAAGACTTACTCATTCCCCCTCACCTGCCCCCTCTTCCCTTCCTACAGAACCAGTTTTTCTTGCCACTTTTATGGAGATAATTTACCCCATTCTATCTCTCCCTTTCTCCCTCTCTCAATATATTCCTCTCCTATCCCTTAAATTGATTTTATTTTTTAGCTATCATCCCTTCATATTCAACTCACCCTGTGCCCTTTGTGTGTGTGTGTGTGTGTGTATAACAGTAGTTGTAGCATTCATCATTTTATATTGATGTATATATATATATATATTAATATCTATATATCTATCTATATCTATCTATATCTATATCTATCTATCTATCTATATCTATATCTATATCTATATCTATATCTATATCTATATATATTTAATATGTAGTAGCTGTAGTTCTGTAGCTGCACCTCTCCCGCTGCCCCTGGGGCGGTGGCCAAGTGGCGAACTCTGTCCCCCGCAGCTTTTCCCACTAACCTTCTCTGTTGTCTTTGGTGTTTGGGGGTTGAGAAGTCTGGTAACTGCTCACTGATTCAGGGTGCTAGGGCCTGTCCTGCCCAGCTCCTGGTCTGCTGCCTCCCATGCTGAGCTCTGCTCCCCTCCACTCCGTGCGCCATAGACCTCATCCAGTAACCATCCAGGCTGTCCTGGGCTGGATCCCTGCTTCCCTCTGCTATTTTATGGGTTCTGCAGTTCTAGAATTTGTTCAGAGCCATTTTTATAGGTTTTTGGAGGGACGTGGTGGGGAGCTCATGCAAGTCCCTGCTTTCCAGCCGCCATCTTGGCTCCACCGGGAAAGATCTTTAATCACTGATTGGCATTATATTCTGCCTCAAGATCTTTCATGTCGATTACATAGGCACCTTTGTCTGAATAGGTACTAACATTTCTTAACCCTGGCAAAATCCCCTCAAAATGAACAAAATATTTAACATAATATCTCATCACCAGAGTGACCATATGGCTCACTGTCAGCCCCTAGATCTTTGTATCCATTACATTGGTCAATGGGAAACTTGTGCCAATACCATAACAGTATGACAATACAACGAGGATAATACAAAAATAGGTATACAGAACAACATCATCATTACCCTTTTCACTGAATGGGGCTCAAAATCTTGGGGTAAGGGGTGAAACTCTTATCCTCCATACCTTCTTCTTGCTGAAATTGGACATAGAGCTGTCTCTGCCCTAAGAGGTCAAGAGTCCCATTCACGAGGTAAGTTCTTTAGCAAGCTGGCACCAGGAACTTCATTGATGCTAGGTCCAGGGGTGACACATCACAGTTGTGGACAGAGGATGATATTGCAAATGCAGGGTACTTAAGGCTGGTGGAGACAAATCTAGCAGAAAGGTTAAAAAAAGGCCAAAAAGAATAGGCAGATATGGGCTATTATCCTTCAAATAGGGTCATCTCCATTTTGATTGAGACTCCAAGTATGCAATGTTGATTCAATCTCACAGCCAAACTCAGGTGTAAAATGTTTCTTTTCAAAAGGAACACAATGAGGAAACTAAGCCAGGGGAATCCCATCCTAGATAGAGACTAAGATTATCCTCACAGCCTTTCCCCTGATACAAATTTCCACTTGTTAATAGTACAAGATCCCATTCCCTCTGACTGGCTTGTGGCATTTATGGGCATTAGCTATGCTTCTGGAGTCCATGAGCCTACTATCATAGCTCTATTCATGGTAGAATGTATGAGATCTTATGTATTTGCAGGTTTGGGGTCATCACTCTGGCTAGAGGTGTACTTTCTTTAATTTGAGTCTCCCTGAAGATGTGACAAACTTGAGTACATGGGTTCATGATCTATAGTGTCTATAGGGACAGTATTTACTTCTCTATTCCATCTATTATCAAGCTCCTTATCTCAGTACATTCTGTACAGTTCATTGGTTGGAATACCATCTATCATCTCAAAGTCTACCCTTGCTCTCAATAGAGCAATAAACATATTTTTTTTCTCTTCACGTTGTTCTGATGTTGAATCTGGGGCTATTCACTCTTCTCTCTCGAGGTGATCTATCTCTCCCCCAAACTCCTAAGTCATTTAACTGTAAAATCTTATCTATCACCTCCAAAAGAGGGATCCCTATTTATGCAAGTAGCAGAGTCAAAATTAGGTGTTTATTAGCAGGAGAAATTGTCTGAATTATTAAATTTCTATGAGAGACTCCCAAGGGAGTGTCATCGTATGTATATGCATTTCCTAGCATATAGCAGTCTTCATTACCTCCTCCTTTAACTTGCTGATAGAGTCTCTAAGTGAATACCACGGCTTATCCCCAGTGAGCCACATAGAATCAACAGGATGTTTTCTATTACATCCCTTGGCTTTTAAAGCAAACAGACTAACCAGACTGTTGCCATTTCCTTGCAGATGATAATCCCTAAAAGCTTGCTACAGTCTACATTGTCAACAGATACTCCTTCATCAGTGATTGTCACTGTTCAAGATATTAATGATTCTCCCATTCTTTGAGTGAACCTACTCAAAATGTCTGTGATTTCCTGCTGTGAAAAATCTTCCAAAACTTCCCTCATAACTGAATTACCATTTTGGATTTCCTTCCTCCTTTGCAATATCAAATGCACTTCTGTCTGAGAATCTAATAATCTCTCATTCTCTGTGTGAGGAACATCATGCACCATAGTAGCATATTGTGCCTCAGCTCCTAACATTGTTTCATTTTCTCCTGACTCTCTTCCTCTGGCACTGTGGCAAGGAAAAGCAGGCAGTTGGACTCAACCTGGGATGAGTTGAAATGCACTTTTGACCTCTTTGGCTTCCTGTTTCTCCTAGCCACACTAACAGCATAATTCTAATTCAGATCAGTAGATTCTTGAGCAGTAAACTATTCTCCTGCCATCTGAGATTCCCCATGTTCTGTGGCATAGAAGTGTCTCCATTTCTTTCTCTTGATGATCTGTTCAGTCTTTCATATATTAGCTGGTAGGTTGATAACAATATCCAGCATTGCCTAGAGAGTGCTGTCAATTCTTTCCCTGGCTTAATTTTAATCTCTTGGAAGCATTTTCCCAAAACCCTAGGGTCTCCCATCTCTAACTTTTGTTCTCCACTTTCATCCGGTCCTGCTCCTTTAGCCCTTTGTTTTGCTAGGGAGGAATAAGATGAATCCTCCCATCCTGGGACATCCATCTCTTCCTCTGAAGTCTTTCTGCCTTTAAATAGCAATTCTATATCCTGCAATCCCATTCTCGTTGCTAAATGTATCAGTAAGGCAAGATTCATGACCTCAAGGATGTGTTGGTAAACAAAATGGGCTCTTAGCCCCCAGTTCAACCAAGTGCCCTTCAAGAGTTTGGCCTTTGTTTCCTTGATTAGGTTGAGAGTCCTTGGTGCCCTCCTTGCTTTAGGGGAGGGCCTAGTTTACACATGAGTTTGAGTGACATGTTTGGGACATCAGAGGCTTTTAGACCATGTGGGTTTAAGTCACCTCTTTGTGACGATTTTAGGTCATGTGGGTGAGTCACATGTGTTACTCACCCTTGACCCTGAAAAAGATATAAAACCAGGGGTTGGCATTCTCTTTTTCAGGGCTCTTACCCACAGCCATGGTGGCACAAGTGACTCTGGGCCAGCCCTTGTTATGAGCTCCCAGGCTGAACCTAGATGTTGGTAACTGTGAATTGTATTTAGTCTGTCTGTTGATGTTTGTAATTTGTGTGTATTTTGTTCTGAAGTTCAGGGTGCTGGATTTTTCTCCTGAACTAAGTGAAAGGTATTTGCATGCTGAATCAAGGTAAGCTTGTTAACCCCTTAATGTTACTTTCCTTACTAAAGCAGATCAAAAGAACCTGGGCTTTTGCAGTCTTCTGGTAGTATGCTTGTTGTTGGGCTTGTGTTGGTCTTTTACCCGCACAACAGCTGCTAGCCAGATTATTGAAACAGAGGATGACCGTGAACATGCCTGTATGGTTCAGAATCACAAATTATGAAAACTCTCTAGGTAGAAGGCAGAGGAAGTATAACATTTATTTAGACACCAGAGGATCAAATGCCAAGACCAATGACTCCAATTCAATATAGCAGCAATTATATTCCAAAACCAGCAAGCCCACTTCAGTTCAGCAGCAAGGAAATTATAACACAGTATTATAGCAAGGAACCAGGGCAGCTAGGTGGCACCAGGCCTGGAGTCAGGAGGATGTGAGTTCAAATCCAGCCTCAGATACTTAACACACTTACTAGCTGTGTGACCTTGAGCAAGGAACTTAACTCCATTTGCCCTGCCTTCCCCTGCTCCAAAAAAATTATAGTAAGGAACCAAGTTATCTTGCAACCTTTAGCCCTTCTGTGGTCTCCCTGTAAACACTCATGAATCCTAACTGTCTCCTTGCTTGTGTTCTTTCCCTCATCAGTTCTCTGGTCTCTACAGCTCCCTGGTTTCTCCTCTCCTCTCCCCACTCTTTCTGCAGCTCCATCATCTTGAAGTTCTTTCTTCTCCTACTGAGGCTGGATTCTGAATTCTCAGTTCTCAATGGCTACCTTCTGGGGCCCAAGGGCTTCACACCAATTAGCAAAAAGGTGTGGGCAAGCAGGGTGGGACTTTTTGTTGTCTTTTGTTTTGCAGTGCTTCTCAGCCCTAAGGCAATCAAATGTCTTTGAGTCTTGCCTTTGGTTGAATCAAGAGTCATTGATTGGAAACATTATATATGATGTAGTGCTAGTGATTAAAGATCTTTCCCACACCCTTTTACTAAGTAGATGCTAAGTCTTAGGTCAACACCTTTTTGCTAAGTAGGTGTTCATCCACAGGGCCCTAAACAGGGTATATACGCTCTGAGGTTGGCATTTTGCTTTGGGGCACACCCATTGGAAGAATGTTGGTGATTTGGCCAGAAGAGGCTCTGGTTAGCTGTTGGAGTCCCCCAGCTTTGGAGCTTCTCTCTCTGGTAACTATGTATGTATTGCTATGGTCAGACCTGTCTGTTGATCTGTTTATAATTTCTCTGTTTGTAATTTCCATTTGTATTTGCTCTAAAGTTCAGGGTGCTGACCTTTTCCCCCAAACCAAGTGAATGACATACATGTGTTTAATTAAGGTAAGACTGTTAACCCCTTAAAGTTGCTTTCCTTGGAAAAGCTATGCTAGCAGCCCTCCTGTGTGGTGGTGTTACGCGCCTTACACAGCCACAGGAGCTGCAAGCAGCATTGTTGCTACATAGGTCCGTATCCCAAAGATATTAAAAGGGGGTGTAAGGACCTATATATACAAAAAAATTGTAGCAGTTCTTTTTGCAGGGGCAAAGAATTGGAAATTGAAGGGATGCCCCTCAGTTGGGAAATGCTGGACAATTTGATTGTGATAGAATACTATTTTGCTATAGAAATGATGGCAGGATACTCTCAGAAAAATCTGGAGAGACTTACATGAACCAACGCAAAGTGAATTAAGTAGAACTAGGAGAAACTTGTACATAGTAACAACAATATTTTACAATATTCAACTGTGAATGACTTAGTTATTTTCAGTAATAGAGTAATGTAAGATAATAAAGGACTTATTAAAAATGCTATCTACCTCCAGAGAAAGAACTGGTGGAATCTGAATGCAGATCAAAGCATACCTTCTTTTAAACTTTGTTTATTTTTTTTTAAATTTCTTTATTTATTTTTAGTTTACCACACACGGTTCTACATAGTTTTGAGTTCCAGATTTTCTCCCCTCCCTCCCCTCTCCCTCCCCAAGACAGCATGGAATCTCATACAACTGTCATGTATAACTTTGCATTGAATTAATTTATGCACTAGTCAAGTTGTGGAGAAGAATTTTGACCAATGGAATGAATCATGAGAAAGAAGAAACAGAACCAAAAAAAAAAACAACCCAAAAACAAAAACAAGAGAGAAGCAAAAAAGGCGAGCATGTAGTGCGCCTCGATCTGTATTCAAACTTCACAGTTCTTTCTCTGGATGAAGACAGCATTCTCCATCTTGAGTCCCCTGGAGTTGTCCTTGCCCCTTAGGTTGCTGAGAAGAGCACAGTATGTCAGGGTTGGTCCTCACGGGATCCATATATCTGTGGCTGTGCACAACGTTCTCCTGGCTCTGCTCCGCTCACTCAGCATTATGTTGTGTAGGTTTTTCCAGGTTGTTACGAAGTCTGCATCATCCCCATTTCTTATGGCACAATAGTATTCCATCACCTTCATATACCACAGCTTGTTCAGCCATTCCCCAATTGATAACTTTGTTTATTTTTAATTTTTGTTTGTTTTACCCTGATCTCTTTCTCAACATGATTAATATGGATATACGCTTTGCAGTACTGCACATGTATAACCTATATCAAATTGCTTGTCTTCTCAGGGAGGAGGAAGAGAATGTAGGGAGGATAGGAGAGAATTTAAAAATCTAAATTTGGTAAAAAATGAATGTAAAAATGTTTTTAAATGTAATTGGAAAGTAAAATATTGAACAAAAATATTTTTTAAATGCACATCAATACTGGGGATTGGGGGGAGAGTCAATTCATAGAGTTGAAAAAAGAGAGTTTAAAAAGAACCCAGCTTTAATGGATCAAGCAGAAGAAGAATTGAGCTGCATAAGGAAAAACTCTAGAAAGCAACAACCCTATAATAAGGAAATATAATAAGGAAAAATATACTAAGGAAAAACCCTAGAAAGCTAGACAAGGCAAAAGAAAAGTTTTTTTTTTTAAAGCCACATGAATGAGAGAGACTATAAGCTCAGATAAAGGGAACAATCCAAAGGAAATGGAACAGGACTGTGAGTGTAAGACTTCTTGGGCATAAAGTATGTTGGGATAGTAAAAAATGTTAATAATTTATGTCCTTTATCCTCTCATGCTTCTCTTTCAAAGCATGAAGACTTTTCCTCTGGGCTTCAGAATGGACTATGGTTGTACGTACTTACTTTTCTTTGTTTAAATATTTACCTTGTCTTTATAAACAGTTTAAACCACTGTCAATTGTTTAGTCAGGGTATATGTATTGGAAATACAGTTGGGAGGAAGCAACTGGTGAGAAAATTCCAGGGAGAAGTGATGAGATTTGTATAGTTCAAACACAGCAGTGCCTTGAAATGCTGTCTCTAACTTAGATGTTCAAAGCTAAAAACTTAATAAAGAGACTTACCATGATATTAATTTCCATAACAGTGAAGTGAATACTGGGAAATGCACCTTGTCAAGAGGCAGTAGTAGGGTGAGGGACAAAGGGCAGTGATTGAATAATAACCAACACCACATACCTTAATGTTTCTACACTTTTATCTTTTATCATCAGCAGCTACCACTGAGATTAGGTGTATGCCCTATGACAGGCATCTGAAAATGATATATCTTTCTCCTGCCACAAGGCCCTATAGCTCAGGTTTGCATCAACACTGAATGTGACTGCCCAAGGCAGGATGATATAATGTTTCTGTTAACAAACTACTGTCTTTAGTATAAGTAGGGAAGTCTCATTCCATCCACAATTACTGGGAAATAGTAATTGTATGTGTTTTATTATTTGTAGCCAGAAAAAAAAAATCCTTTTGTTTTCAGCTAATCAAAGTATAACTCTGGGCAGCTGTGGCAATTATCTGTGGGAAAATACAGATATGACAAAATCGAGAAAGTAAAATATATGAGACACAATTATTTGAGATACAATTCATATCTGTCAAAGTATTTTGTAGCTTTGATAAATGATTTCATAATATGCACATTTTTGTTCATAACATCAGTTTATTTCATATTGTCCTAGATATTCAGAAAGTGTCTAAAGTCTATGAACTTATTATTTAAAATAAAACTCCCAAATGAATTTCTAATTGTAATATTCATTCTTGTATTTCTTTTTCTTTCATTTTTTTTTGGGGGGGGGCAGGGAAGTTAGAGTTAAGTGACTTGCCCAAGGTCACACAGCTAGTACATGTGTCAAGTGTCTGAGGTGGGATTTGAACTCAGGTCCTCCTGACCCCAGGGCCAGTACTCTACTCACTGCGCCACCTAGCTGCCCCTTTTTCTTTTATTGCTTAAATAAATACAAATTATGTCTACTTTTCCCAACAAACAGGTTTACTCTATATTATTCCTCATTTCTTGTTTTTAAATCATTATTTATTTATTAATATATGTTTTTAGTTATCAGCATTAATTTTGACAAGAGTTTGAAGTACAATTTTTCTCCCCATTTCTACCCTCCTGCCAGTCCAAGATGGCATGTATTCTGATTGTCCCATTCCCCAGTCACTCCTCTTTTCTGTCACCCCACTCCCTCCAATCCCCTTTTCCCTTACTTTCTTGTACAGCAAGATAGATGTTCATGCCCCATTGCCTGCATATCTTATTTACTAGTTGCATGGAAAAACGTTTTTTGAACATCTTTCTAAATTTTGAGTTCCAAGTTCTCTGCCCTCTTCCCTCCCCACCCACCTTCCCTAAAAAGGAAAGCAACTCAACATAGGCCACATGTGTATCATTATGCAAAACCCTTCCACAATACTCATGTTATGAAAGACTAACTATATTTTGCTCCTTTTATCCTATTCCCTTTTATCCAATTTTCTCCCTTGACCCTGTCCCTTTTTGAAAGTGTTTGCTTTTGATTGCTTTCTCCCCCTATCTGCCCTCCCTTCTATCATTCCGCCTTTTTTATCTCCTTCCTCCTTCTTTCCTGTGGGGTAAGATACCCAATTGAGTGTGTATGTTATTCCCTCCTCAGGCCGAATCTGATGAGAGCAAGATACACTCATTCCTCGTCACCTGCCCCCTCTGCCCTCCCAACAGAACTGCTTTTTCTTGCCACTTTTATGTGAGATAATTTACCCCATTCTATCCCTCCCTTTCTCCCTCTCTCTATATATTCATCTTTCATCCCTTAATTTGATTTTATTTTTTTACATATCATCCCTTCATATTCAACTCACCCTCTGTCTATATATATATATATATATATATATATATATATATATATATATATATATGTATGTATGTATATATATATATATTTGTACAAATATATATATATTTGTATATTTGTACAAATATATATATATTTGTATATTTGTACAAATATATATATACATATATATATTTGTATATTTGTACAAATATATATATATATTTGTAGATGTATATGTATATTCCCTTCAGCTACCTTAATACTAAGGCCTCATGAATCATACACATCATTTTTCCATGTAAGAATGTAAACAAAACAGTTCAACTTTATTAAGTCCCTTGTGATTTCTCTTTCTTGTTGATCTTTTCATGCTTCTCTTGATTCTTGTGTTTGAAAGTCAAATTTTGTATTCAGCTCTGGTCTTTTCACTGAGAAAGCTTGAAAGTCCTCTATTTTATTGAAAATCCATAATTTTCCTTGGAGTATGGTACTCAGTTTTGCTGGGTAGGTGATTCTTGGTTTTAATCCTAGCCCCATTGACCTCTGGAATATCATATTCCAAGCCCTTCAATCCCTTAATGTAGAAGCTGCTTGATCTTCCATTATTCTGATTATGTTTCCACAATACTCAAATTGTTTCTTTCTGGATGCTTACAATATTTTCTCCTTGATCTGGAGCTCTGGAATTTGGCGACAATATTCCTAAGAGTTTCACTTTTTGGGATCTTTTTGAGGAAGCAATCGGTGGATTCTTTCAATTTCTATTTTGCCCTGTGGCTCTAGAATATCAGGGCAGTTCTCCTTGATAATTTCTTGAAAGAGGATATCTAGGCTCTTTTTTTGATCATGGCTTTCAGGTGGCCCAATAATTTTTAAATTATCTCTCCTGGATCTATTTTCCAGGTCAGTGGTTTTTCCAATGAAATACTTCACATTGTCTTCCACTTTTTCATTCCTTTGGTTCTGTTTTATAATATCTTGATTTCTCATCAAGTCACTAGCTTCCACTTGCTCCAATCTAATTTTTAAGGTAGTATTTTTTTCAGTGGTCTTTTGGATCTCCTTTTCTATTTGGCTAATTCTGCCTTTCAGGGCATTCTTCTCCCCATTGGCTTTTTGGAGCTCTTTTGCCATTTGAGTTAGTCTATTTTTAAGGTGTTGTTTTCTTCAGTATTTTTTTTGGGTCTCCTTTAGCAAGGCCTTGACTTGTTTTTCATGGTTTTCTAGCATCATTCTCATTTCTCTTCCCAATTTTCCCTCTACTTCTCTAACTTGCTTTTCCAAATGATTTTTGAGCTCTTCCATGGCCTGAGACCAGTTAGTGTTTTTCTTGGAGGTTTTTGATGTAGGCTCTTTCACTTTTTTGACTTCTTATGACTGGATGTTTTGGTCTTCTTTGTCACCAAAGAAAGATTCCAAAGTCTGAGTCTGAGTCTGAGTCTGTTTTTGCTGCCTGGCCATGTTCCCGGCCAACTACTTGACCCTTGAGTTTTTCATCCGGGTATGACTGTGTGTGGAGTAGAGAGTACTTTGTTCCATGCTTGAGGGGTTTTTTTCAGAGCTATTTCTCACAGGAAGCTCTGCCACACCAGTGCTCCTCCTCCCCCAAGAGCCACCAATCTGGACCTGACTCAGATCTTAAGCAGGCTCTGCACTCCTGCTGAGATCTGCCACTGAATTCCTCCCACCAGGTGGGCCTGGGTCTGGAAGCAACTGCAGCAGTAGTTCTGTAGCTGCACCACCCCTGCTGCTCCCAGGGTTGTGGCTGAACCTGGAACTCTTTTTGCTCTGTCTCTGCAGCTTTTCCCACTAACCTTTTTTGTTGTCTTTGTTGTTTGTGGGTTGAGAGGTCTGGTAACTGCCACAGCTCACTGATTCAGGGTCATAGGGCTTGTTCTGCCCAGCTTCCGGTCTGGTTGGTCCAGGTGCAGCCTAAGCTTGGCTCTGCTCTGCTCCCAGCTGAGGCAATAGATCCATCCCTGCAATGATCTAGGCTGTCCTGTGCTGGAGCCCTGCTTCCCTCTGCTATTTCGTGGGTTCTGCAGTTCTAGAATTTGTTCAGAGCCATTTTTATTGGTGTTTGGAGGGTCCTGGGGGAAAGCCCTAGGCAAGTCCCTGCTTGCCATCCACCATCTTGGCTCTGCCCCCCTCCTATCATTCGTCATTTCAAAAATAAAATTCCCTTTATCTTCTCTCCCCTGATTGTCAATATAGCTGAGAAAACTATTGCTATTTGAAGTCACTTTATCAGCAAGGTACAGGGGATAAACAAAAGCAGGGGATGAGAGCCACGAGACATTGGTGACAAATATAATGATCATTAAATATATTTGTTGGAAAATACCTGGTGAATTATTAATATATATATTATATAATTATATTATATAATTATGTTATATTATATTATATTATATTATATATATATATAATTATATATATATAGATAGATAGCATGGTCCCTGCTTTTATGGAGCTTCCATTGAGGAAGAGGGATACAAAAACATACAGATAACAATAATACCCTACATTACATGGTAAGAGCAATGGAAGTATGATGCAGAAAGGTAGTTGTCTGTGAGGGGAAGGCAATCAGGGCAAAAAAAAAATTTAATTCCATTTATGGAAGGATGATTAAGAAATCAACAGGCAAATATTTTAATGACAAATGAAACTAATGCCTTAAACTATTATTATTATTATTATTATTATTATTATTATTATTATTATTATTATTATTTTGAGTCATCAAAAAATTCTGTAGTCCCACAGTTTACAATGGAGACTTCATCAGTGATTCCTTATTGAACATCCACTACGTACAAGGTACTGAAAAAAAGATACAAATCACCTGCCCTTTAGGACACCCTTTCTGTATTGTGTGAAGATTCAAATTCTCATGGGAAAGTTAGCTTCTCTGAGCCTCAGTTTCTAATATCTGTAGTAGGTACCTCACAGGGTTGTTTTAAACTTCAAATAACCTAAAGTTTGAGCATCATATAGTTGACAGTTATTACACATTTTTGTACATATATATCAATCTTGTATTTCATATGAATATAGAATAATGAGTCTACCTGCTTTGAATTGCTTTGTTGATTAGTTACATTATGATATAGAAACACTTCAGGTGTTTTTGTTGTTGTTAATAATGCATGTGTTTGAATTTCTAACTTAACTGTGAGGCAACAAGGCATAGCTGAGAAGTAGCTGGACTTCGATTCAGAAAACCCAGGACTCAAATCCTTCACGTGATACATACTGTTTGTGTGGCCCTAGGCTAGTCACAACCTCTCAGTGCTTAAGCAACTCTAATATTTTAAGTTACTCAGTAAGTGCCAGTGTGGATTAGTTAAAGAGATTTTCCTTAGCAGGTGTTCCCTATACCAATATAATCACAAATTTAGTCCAGTCCAAAACCTTTAATTAGAGTCTCCTCCCTCACACCCAGTGCAATGACAGATTAGATTTTATAGCAAACATACTATTAAAAACAAAGACAACTAAACTAGGAAAATACTTCTTTGAAAGAGCAAAGAGATCTCTAAGACCAGGGAAAAGTAAGATTGATTTGAAGACAGATAAATATAGACAACATTTTTGCTGATCTGTTTAGGACACGTACTATATCTAGAACCTGTCTCTTCTCACTCCTGATCCCCAAGAACTGAAAGGTCTTCCAATATTAAGCACCCATATTAAATAACAATTTTTGAATTAGAAGAGCTTAGATGATGGCAGAAAAACTCACTGACATTCACTAAAATATTCATTTCCATTTTGGAAAAGAAGAAAGCAGTAGTAGGTGAAATACTCAAGTCAATATATTTTATTTCTACAAAACAGCTGGATGATTAGCAATGATTCCAAAGGTAAAAGAGGATATGTTGGATTCTGTGAAGAAAGGCAGATTCATGGCTCTATAAAAAGCATAGTTGAAAATGTATATCACTTCTAAGTGAAAAATATTGAGGTCTCTACCAAAAAGACTTCCACAAGCTGTGAGCTTCCTCTTTGCTACATGTACTTCCTATGCTTGTTCTCACTTTTCCCTGAACTCTGTATATATTTTGGGGAAAGCATATCAAAAGATTTTGAGGAATATTTTGGAACAACTATTCTTATAATACCACCGTAGCAAATATGCTTAAAATTAATTGTCTTACTGACTAATTGATATCAACTGATAATTAAGCTCTAGAATTTGGCTGTAAAATTCCTGGGGGATTTTATTTTGGAATCTCTTTCAGAAAGTGACAGGTGGATTCTTTCAATTTCAATTTTAGGTCCTGGATCTAACTTATCAGAGCAGTCTTCTTTGATAATTTATTGAAATATGATATCGAGGCTCTTTTTTTGATCATGGCTTTCAGGTAGTCCAATAATTTTTAAATTATTTCTCTGGGGGTGGAGGGGTGGGGTGTGGAGGGGCAGAGCCAAGATGGTGGAGGAAAAGCAGAAGCTTGCTTGAGCTCCCTCCTTCTAAACAAATTATAGAGCTACAGAACCCCAAAAATGACAGAGTGAGGCAGATCTCCAGCCCAAGACAGTCTGGAAGGTTGACAGGAAGTGTCTATCTCCCAGGATTGGGAGTAGAACTAACCTCAGCACAGCATGGCCTGCACCAGGCTAGGAAGGCTGGAACAGGCCTCAGCAGATTGAATGACTGGCAGCTGTGGCAGTTTCCAGACTTCTCAACACATAAATGCCAAACACAGTGATAAAAGTCAGTGGAAATACACTGTTGGACCTGGCAGGCCCCAGCTCTGGGTGGTGGAGACCACAGCAGTGGTGGCAGAAGCAGGGGCAGCCATTGCTTCCAGAGCTCCAGGTCCACAGATGGTGGTGGAGGACAGGATCAAGTGGTTGATCAGAGAGGCACTACAGGAATCTCTTTGCTACCACTGAGGCAGCATTCTCTTGCTTTTCCCTGCTTAAATCTGTATTGCAGTCCTGGGTGGCAGTACTGGGGTGAGAAGGAGCACTGTTGTGGCAGAATTTGTGGCAGCTGTGGAGAGGGCATCCTCCTTACAGTTCCAGGGCAGAGAAGAACACTTGAGGTCACTCACAAACCCCTAACCTGACTCTAACCCTAACCCTAACTCCAGCCTAACTCTAACCCAGGCCAAGAGTGGAGTAAACACCTCTCCTTGGATCATACCACCTCAGAACTGAAAAAAAAAATCAAACTTGTCCTACAGGCAGTAGGAGGGGTAAGGGGAAAGAAGAGGGAGGTCAGAAGGGAGAGAAAAAGTAGCAAGGGGAAAAGGGTAAGATAAGGCAGGGAAATCAATAGAAAGGGTAAACTGAGGAAGGCAAAACTCTTGTGAGGAGTGGAAGGGAGAGGGGAGAAATAGAAACATGGGGAAATAAGATGGAGAAAAAGACACAGATGGTAATCATAACTGTGAATGTGAATGGGATGAAATCTCACATAAAACAGAGGTGAATAGCTGAGTGGAATAAAAACCATAATCTTACAATATGTTGTTTACAAGAAACACATTTGAAACAAGGGGATACACACAACATAAAGGTAAAAGGCTGGAGTAAAATATATTGTGCTTCAGATAAAGTAAAAAAGCAGGGTTGCAATCCTAATCTCAGACAAAGTGAAAGCAAAGATAGATCCAATTAAAAGAAACAAGGGAGGACACTATATCCTGCTAAAAGGCACCATAGACAACAAAGCAATATCATTTCTTAACATATGTGCACCAAGTGTTTTAGTATGCAAATTCTTAGAAGAAAACTTGAGGGAATTACAGGAAGAAATAGACAGCAAAACAATACTTATGGTGGACCTCAACCTCCCCCTCTCTGAACTTGATAAATCTAACCTCAAAATAAACAAGAAAGAAGTTAAGGAGGTGGATAGAATTTTAGAAAAGGCAGATATGATAGACCTCTGGAGAAAACTAAATGGGGATGAAAAGGAATACACTTTTTCACGGAAGTACATGTTGACCATGTACTAGGGCATAAAAACTTCACAGTCCAGTCCAGAATGGCAGAAATAGTCAATGCATCCTTTTCAGATCATAATGCAATAAAATTATTTGTAATAAAGAACCACGGAAAGATAAACTAAAAATTAATTGGAGACTAAATAATTTTATCCTAAAGAATGAGTGGGCCAAAGAACAAATCATAGAAAGAATTAATAACTTCATTCAAGAGAATGATGATAATGAGACAATGTACCAAAATTTATGGGATGCAGCAAAAGTTGCTGTTAGGGGAAGTTTTATATCTCTAAATGCTTACATGAATAAAATAGATGAAAAGGAGATCAATGGAATGGGCATGAAACTGAAAAAGTCAGAAAAAGAACAAATTGAATATCCCCAATTAAATACCAAATTAGAAATACTGAAAACCAAAGGAGAGATTAGTAAAATTGAAATAAAGAAAACTATCGAACTAAGAAATAAAACTCAGAACTGGTTTTATGAAAAAAAAAACCCAATAAAATTGATAAAGCCTTGGTCAATTTGATTCAAAGAAAAGAAATAAGAAAACCAAATTAGTAGTGTCAAAAATGAAAAGGGTGAATTCACCTCCAATGAAGAGGAAATTAAATCAATAATTAGGAATTATTTTGCCCAATTGTATGCCCATAAATTTGAAAACATTAGGGAAAGGGATGAATATTTACAAAAATGTTAATTGCCTAGGTTAACAGAAGAGGAAGTAAAATAACTAAATATTCCTATCTCCAAAAAAGAAATTGAGTAAGCCATTAATGAACTCCCCCCAAACCAGGAAGAGTCAAAACAGAGAAAGAAAACATAGACCAATTGCTCTAATGAATATTGATGAAAAATATTAAATAAAATATTAGCAAAAAGATTGCAGCAACTTATCACGAAAATAATACACCAGGCAGGAATTATTCCAGGAATGCAAGGCTGGTTCAATATTAAAAAAAACTATCAGTGTAATTAATCATATCAACAACAAAACTGGGAGAAACCATATGATTATCTCAATAGATGCAGAAAAAGCTTTTAAAAAATACAACCTTCATTCCTATTAAAAACACTAGAAAGCTAAGGAATAAATGATGCCTTCCTTAAAGTTATAAGCAGCATCTACCTAAAACCATCAGCAATCATTATATGTAATGGGAATAAGCTAGATCCATTCCCAATAAGATCAGGGGTGAAACATGGATGTACATTATCACCCCTATTACTCAATTTGGTACTAGAAATGTTAGCTCTAGCAATAAGAAAAGAAAAAGAAATTGAAGGAATTAGAATAGACAAAGAAGAAACTAAGTTATCATTCTTTGCAGATGATATGATCATTTACTTAGACAATCGTAGAGAATCAAGAAAAAAACTACTTGAAATAATAAAAAAGTTAGTAAAATTGCAGGATATAAAATAAACCCACATAAATCCTTGGCATTCCTATATATTACTATCAAAGCCCAACAATATTCAATAGAAAGAGAAATTCCATTTAAAGTCACTGTAGACACTATAAAATATTTAGTAGTCTACCTGCCAAGACAAATCCTGGGCCTATAGGAAAACAATTACAAAACACTTTTCACACAAATAAAGTCGGATCTAAACAAATGGAAAAATATTAGTTGCTTGTGCTTAGGCTGAGCAAATATAACAAAAATGGCAACTTTACCTAAATTAATTTACTTATTCAGTGCCATACCAATTGAACTACCAAAAAATTAATTTACCAAGCTGGATAAAATAATAACAAAATTCATTTGGAAGAACAAGAGGTCCAGGATATCTAGGGAATTAATGAAAAAAATTCTAGGGAAGGTAGCCTAGCCATACCAGATATCAAACTGTACCATATAGCAGCAGTCATCAAAAGTACCTGGTACCGGCTAAGAAACAGAGTGGTGGATCAGGGGGATAGGTTAGGTACACAACTTGTGGTAGTCAACGACTACAGCAATCTATTCTTTGATAAACCCAAAGAATCCAGCTTCTGGAGTGAGAACTCACTATTTCACAAAAACTGCTGGGAAAATTGGAGAATGGCGTAGCAGAAACTGGACATAGACCAATATCTTACACGGTATACCAAAATAAAGTCAAAATGGGCTCATGATTTAGGAATAAAGACTGACACTATAAGCAATTTAGGAGAGCAAGGAATAGTTTACCTGTCAGATTTATGGGAAAGGGAAGAATTCATGACCAAACAAGAGATACAAAGCATTATAAAATGCAAAATGGATAATTTTTATTATGTTAAATTGAAAAGATTTTGGATAAGCAAAGCCAATGCAGCAGATGTTAGGTGGGACGCAGAAAATTGGGAGAAAATCTTCACAACTAGTGTCTCTGATAAAGCCTTATATCTAAAACATACAGGGAAATGAGCCAAATTTATAGGAATACAAGTCATTCGCCAACTGAGAAATGGTCAAAGGAAATGAACAGTTTTCAGATAAAGAAATTAAAGATACATTTAGGCATCTGAAAAAATGCTCTAACTCCCTATTGATCAGAGAAATGCAAATCAAAACAACTCTTAGGTACCACATCTCTCCTGTCAGATTGGCTAACATGACAAAATAGAAAAATACTAAATGCTGGAGAGGATGTGAGAAAATTGGAACATTGTTACATTGTTGGTGGACTTGTGTACAGATCTAGCCATTCTGGATTGCAATTTGTAACTATGCCCAAAGGGCTATAAAAATGTGCATTACTTTTGACCCGGCAATACCTCTTCTAGGGCTGTATCCTAAAGAGATCACACAAGAGGGAAAGGGACCTGTATGTACGAAAATATTTATAGCATCTCTTTTTGTGGTAGCAAAGCATTGGAAATCAAGGGAATGCCCATCAATTGGGGAATGGCTAAACAAGTTGTGGTATATGAATATAACAGAACATTATTTTGCTATAAGAAATGGTGAAGGGGCGGAGCCAAGATGGGGGCTGGTAAGCAGGAACTAGTATGAGCTCCGTACCGAGTCCCTCCGAAAACCTATAAAAAATGGCTCTGAACCAATTCTAGAACTGCAGAACCCACAAAACAGCAGAGGGAAGCAGGGCTCCAGCCCAGGACAGCCTGGATGGTCTCTGGGTGAGGTCTATCCCCCACGGAGCTGGGAGCTGGGAGCTGGGAGCTGGGAGCTGGGAACGGAGTGGAGCAGAGTCCAGCGTGGGCGGCGTGGACCATCCAGACCAGAAGCAAGGTGGAGGGGGCCCTAGCGCCCTGAATCAGTGAGCTGTGGCAGTTACCAGACTCCTTAACCCACAAACACCAAAGACTGTGGAGAAGGTTAGTGGGAAAAGCTGCAGGAGTAGAAAGAGTTCGAGGTTTGGCTACTAGCCCCGGGGGCAGCGGAGGTAGGGCAGCTACAGCTGTTGTTACTTCCGGCTCCAGGCCCACCTGGTGGGAGGAATTAAGTGGCGGATCAGAGCAGGAGTGCACAGCCTGCTGAAGATCTAAGCCCAGTCCGGGTTGGGGGTTGGGTAAGGAGCAGTGCTGGTGCGGCAGAGCTGGCACCTCCCCCCCAAACGTGGAACATAGAACTCTCTAGTCTACAAGCAGTCATACCACACTGAAAAACTCAAAGGTCAAGTTAGTTGGTTGGGAATATGGCCAGGCAGCGAAAACGCACTGAGATTCAGTCTCAGACTTTGCATTCTTTCTTTCCTGACAAAGAAGACCAAAACATACAGCCTAAAGAAGTCAATAAAGTGCAAGAGCCTACACCAACAGCCTCCAAGAAAAACATGAACTGGTCTCAGGCCATGGAAGAGCTCAAAAAGGATTTGGAAAAGCAAGTTAGAGAAGTAGAGGAAAAATTGGGAAGAGAAATGAGAAGGATGCGAGAAAACCATGAAAAACAAGTCAATGACTTGCTAAAGGAGACCCAAAAAAATACCGAAAAATACACTGAAGAAAACAACACCTTAAAAAACAGACTAACTCAAATGGCAAAAGAGCTCCAAAAAGCCAATGAGGAGAAGAATTCCTTGAAAGGCAGAATTAGCCAAATGGAAAAGGAGGTCCAAAAGACCACTGAAGAAAATACTACTTTAAAAATTAGATTGGAGCAAGTGGAAGCTAGTGACTTGATGAGAAATCAAGATATTATAAAACAGAACCAAAGGAATGAAAAAATGGAAGATAATGTGAAATATCTCATTGGAAAAACCACAGACCTGGAAAATAGATCCAGGAGAGATAATTTAAAAATTATTGGACTACCTGAAAGCCACGATCAAAAAAAGAGCCTAGATATCATCTTGCAAGAAATTATCAAGGAGAACTGCCCCAATATTCTAGAGCCACAGGGCAAAATAGAAATTGAAAGAATCCATCGATCACCTCCTCAAGTAGATCCCAAAAAGAAATCTCCCAGGAATATTGTCGCCAAACTCCAGAGCTCCTAGATCAAGGAGAAAATACTGCAAGCAGCCAGAAAGAAACAATTTGAGTATTGTGGAAACCCAGTCAGAATAACCCAAGATCTGGCAGCCTCTACATTAAGAGATTGAAGGGCTTGGAATACGATATTCCGGAGGTCAATGGAGCTAGGCTTAAAACCAAGAATCACCTATGCAGCAAAACTGAGTATCATGCTCCAAGGCAAAATATGGATTTTCAATAAAATAGAGGACTTTCAAGCTTTCTCAGTGAAAAGACCAGAACTGAATAGAAAATTTGACTTTCAAACACAAGAATGAAGAGAAGCATGAAAAGGTAATCAAGAAAAAGAACAAGAAAAAGAAATTGCAAGGGACTTACTAAAGGTGAACTGTTTTGTTGACATTCCTACATGGAAAGATGATGTATATGATTCATGAGACCTCAGTATTATGGTAGCTGAAGGGAATATGCATACATATATGTTTATGTATATATATGGGTGAATGTGTATGTACGTATATATCTATGTGTGTATGTGTATATATATATATACGTATATATATATATATATATATATATATATATATATAGAGAGAGAGAGAGAGAGAGAGAGAGAGAGAGAGAGAGAGAGAGAGGGAGAGAGCAGACACAGGGTGAGTTGAAGATGAAGGGAAGATATCTAAAAGAAATAAAATCAAATTAAGGGATGAGAGAGGAACATACTGAGAGAGGGAGATAAGGAGAGATAGAATTGGATGAATTATCTCCCATAAAGGTGGCAAGAGGAAGCAGTTCTGTGGGAGGAGGGGAGAGGGTGGATGAGGGGGGAATGAGTGAACATTGTTCTCATCAGATTTGGCCTAAGGAGGGAATACCATACATACCCAATTGGGAATCTTACCCCACAGGAACGAAGAGGGAAGAAGATTAAAAAAAATGGGGGGGATGATGGAGGGGAGGGCAGATGGGGGTGGAGGTAGTCAAAAACAAGCACTTTCGAAAGGGGACAGGGTCAAGGGAGAAAATTCAATAAAGTGGGATGGGTTGGAAAGGAGCAAAATATAGTTAGTCTTTCATAACATGAGTATTGTGGAAGGTTTATACATAATGATACACATGTGGCTTATGTTGAATTGCTTGACTTCTTAGGGAGGGTGGTTGGGAAGGGAAGAGGGGAGAGAATTTGGAACTCAAAGTTTTAAAAACAGATGTTCAAAAACAAACAAAAATGTTTTTGCACGCAACAAGAAAATAAGATATACAGGCAATGGGGCGTAAAAATTTATCTTGCCCTACAAGAAAGGAAGGGAAAAGGGGATGGGAGGGGAGTGGGGTGACAGAGGGGAGCACTGACTGGGGAACCGGGCAACCAGAATATATGCCATCTTGTAGTGGGGGGGAGGGTAGAAATGGGGAGAAAATTTGTAATTCAAACTCTTGTGAAAATCAATGCTGAAAACTAAATATGTTAAATAAATTAAAAAAAAAGAAATGGGGAAGATACAGAATTCATAATAATCTAGAAAGAGTTACATGATATGATCCTGAGTGAGAGGAGCAGAACCAGGAGAGCATTGTACACAACCACAGACATAGTGATTCTGTAAAGACTAACTTTGATAGAGTTGGCTATTCTTAGCAATACAAGGTTCAAAGACAGCCAGAAAGGTCTCATGATGGAAAGAGCAATCTAAACACAGATAAAGAACTATGTAGTATGAATGCAGATTGAAGGAAACAATATGCTCTCTCTCTTTTTTCTATATCTTTTTTTTTTGGTTTTGTTTCTTCTTTCTTGTGACTCACTCCATTGATCATGGTTCTTCTTTATGACTTGACTATTGCATAAATATGCTTAATGCGAAGGTATGTGTAGAACATATGTCAGATTCCATGCTGTATTGTGGGGGGGATGGGAAGGGAGGGGAAGAAAATTTGAACTCAAAAACCTGTAGAACTGAGTGTTGCAAACTAAAAATAAAAAAAAACCTTATATATAGAAAAAGAAAAAAAAGGAAAGATAGAGAAAGAAAAGAAAGAAAAAGGAAAGAAGGAAAGAAGTAAGGAAGGAAGGAAGAAAGACATTAGTTCTTTCTCTGGAGGTGTATAGCATTTTTCATCAAGAGTCCTTTTGGATTGTCTTGGATCATTGTACTCCTCAGAATAGTTAAGTCATTAGTTTCCACTTTCCCAATTTAAATCTTTAAGGAATGATTTTCTTTAGTGAGTTTTTGTGCTTCCTTTTCCATTTGGCCGAGTCTGCTTTTTAAGGAGTTTTATTTTCCTTCCATGCATTTTTGTGGCTCTTTTACTATTTATTCAAGATTATTATTTAAAGCATTATTTTCTTCAATAACTTTTTGATTATTTTACTAGGCTGTTAATTCTCTTTTCATAATGTTCTTGCATCATTCTAATTTCTTTCCCCAATTTTTCCTCTGTCACTCTTATTTTTCTCTTTAACTCTTCCAGAAATTTTTGTTGGGCTTTTGTTGAATTTGCTGTTTTTTTCACACTTTGCTTGTAGCTATTTTCACAATGTTATCTTCCTCTGAGTTTGTGTCTTGGTCTTCCCTGCCATCATATTAGTTATTTATGATTATGTTCTTTTTGTTGTTGTTTGCTCATTTTTCCAACCTATTTCTTGACTTTTAATTTCATGTTAAAGTTGTGCCCAACTCATCTAGGGAAGATAAGGCATTGTCCCAAGTGTCAGGCTTTTTCATGCTACTGTTTCCACAGCTAGTTCTGGGGGTCTGCCAGTTTTTGGTGCTTCCAAAGTGGTGTGATCTGAGGAGAGTTGTAGTCATTGCTCTCCTGGTCTATACTTTGGTCTTTATCCTGGAAGGATCCCTGTTCCTCTGAAGCTACAACCACTAGCCTTGGAACTACTCTATACTTTGGAACTAGGACCAGGGTCCCTCTTCTCTTGTGACCAACCAAAAGTTTACCTCTCCACCCTGACCTGGGACCCAAAACGCTTATGGGCAATAGAGTTACCAAACTATATCCAGTGCCTGTAACCTTTTTCTGACCAGTTGTCCAATCCCTTATTATCTCTGGACTGAGAGCTGCTGCTGCTGCTTCTGCTACATTCTTGGCTGCCTACAAGGACTGCTCACTGTTGTTGCTACATGTGCTCCTGCTGGTCTCAACCTAGATGTCACGTGCCTTTTCTGCTGAACATCCTAAATTGTTTTGGGCTAGGAAAGTATCTCACCCTAACTTTGGTTGGCTTTGCTGCTCCAGAATTCTATTTGAGGTGTTATTTTAAAGGTACTGGAGAGTAAAGTTGGGAGAGTGAGGCTGATTTGCTGCCTTTACTCTGCTGTCTTAAATCTACCCCTACTTTACTACACTTTGACAACTTTGTTTACATAAACTACAAGAAAGGTGTTTTCAATTTGTACATCCAAAGTTTTTTGGTGGCAGGGTTGGGAAGACAAGAGAGAATTAAAAAACATAAACCATGAGAGTACTAAAAGAACAGACATTTTCTGAATGCAGATCAAAGCATACATCATTGTTGTTGTTTTGATCTGTTTTCTTTCACAACATGACTAATATGGAAATGAATTTGGAACTCAGAATTTTAAGAAAACTTTTGTTAAAAATTTTACATGTAATTGGAAAAAATAAAATATTACAAAAGAGAATAGAAATTTTAAATTAAAGTTGCAACAAGTTGTAGACAATACAGATGATCGGTAATATAGTAATATAGTTTGGCCACACATGTTAAAGAAATTACGGCATAACTAAGAATTGCAATGTAATGTGGTAGTAATAAGATGTGTAAACATAACCTTTGGAACTGACACTTGGTCCTTACTATCTCTCTCCTGGACTGTCACAATAGCCTTCTAATTGGCTTTCCTCCCACAAACCTTTCCTCTCTATAATCCATCCTTCATTCAGCTGCCAAAGTAAATTTCTTAAAGCACAGCTACTACTATGTCACCTCTAGTAGTTCCCCCTTGCCCACAGCATCAAATTTAAAAGCCATTGTTTGACTCTTAAAGTCCTTTCCCATTTGTTCCTCCCTATTTTCCAGTCCTCATACTTTATACTCCCTTCCTCATTGTTAATGGCCCAGTGATACTGACCTTCTTGCTCTTCCTCACTCAAACTCATCTTCCAACTCTGTGCATTTTAAATGGTTACTGCCTCCCTATTGCAGCAATTCAGCTAGCAGCTGCTGTGGGGGTGAAAAACAAACATAAGCCCAACAACAGGAATGCTGCAAGCCCAGATTCTTTTGATCTGCTTTACTAAGGAAAGTAGCGTTAAGGGGTTAACAATTTCAAATTTAATCCAACATACAGATATCATTCACTCAGGGGGAAAAGCCAGCACCCTGAGCTTCAGAGAAAATATAAACTACAAACATCAACAGACAGATCTTTTCTGATTCAAATCTCAAATCATAGTTACCAGAGTTTAATAAAGTCTGAACATCTGGGTTTACAAGCTGGAGGGCTCTCAAATACAGCTGCCCAGAGTCTCCACATCAGCACACAGCCAAGAGTGAAAGCCCTAATCAAATAGCTTTGTTCTCTCTTTTTATGCACTCTTTAGTCATCGTCAAACATCATCTGATGGACCAGAACTTAAGCTCTTACTATTGGCTCTGGTCTTAGCAACTCCCCTTAGGACCCAGAGGGCTTCAAGTCCACATAGGCTTAGCACCTAATAGATAGGGGTTTGGGCCTATTTGGGAAAGAGATCTAATCAGACCTCCCTTCACTGGCCCCACCTGGAGCCCCACCTTAGTTACCAATACAACTCCCATGCCTTGACTGCTTTCCAGCATCTGCACTTCCCATCTTCCTTCTCTTCCTTCAAAAATCAGCACTAACATCACTTTATGCAGGTATCTCCTGATACTTTGTTTTTTGTTATTCTTTGAACGCCTGTTCTTAGCACAGTGCTGATATATAGCAATTGTTTAATAAATGCTTGTTGATTAACTTCCAGTATGTCATGTATATCAGCATTATTTTTTTTATATTAAGTATCTAATTTAAAAAATAGGAATTAAGGGACTCACTTGAGCTCTCCTCCAAACCCCTCCAAATACCTGTAAAAATGATTCTAAACAAATTCCAGAGCAGCAGAACACACAAAAAGACAGAGTGAAACAAATTTCCAGGCCAAGACAACCTAAAAGGCTGATGGGAAACATCTGTTGTAACAGGGCGAGAGAGGAGCACAGTCCAGCACACACCATGACAGACCAGAGCTCTCATCCCGTATACAGTAAGGTGGTCAAACAATTGGTCAGAAGGAGATTATAGGAGTCTCTTTGCTAGCACTGAGGCTAGCAAACAACTCTGTTGTTTTCCCATACTTGGATCCAGGTCCCAGTCCTGTGTGGCAGTCCTAGGGCAAGGCAGAGTACTAGCATAGCAGAGTTCATGGCCACAGTGGATAGGAGACCCTCTTCATAGTTCCAGGGCAGAAAAGAGTGCTTGTGGTTGCTCACAGACCAGAGCATAGGTCAGGAGAGGAGTAAATTCCTCTTAGATTATACTGCCTTGGAAGAACTGAAAACTTACAGGTCCCTAGAAGTATCTCTGTTAAGAGCTGCACAAAACTCCTGAAAGTTGGGACAGTTCACCCTCCATTCTGGAAGTAGAGCCCTACCTTAACAAAGAGTTAAAAAGTCAAGTAATTTGGAAAATAAGCAAACAATGGGAAAAAGAACAACAACTTGATTATAGAAACTTACTTTGGTTACATGGAAGATCAAAACACATTCAGAAAAAGACAACAGAATCAAAGCTCCTACATCCAAGACCTCCAAGAAAAATATGCATTGATCTCAGCCCATTGGTCTCAGCTCAGAAAGGATTTTGAAATTAAGTAAGAGAGGTAGAGGAAAAATTGAGAAGAGAAATGAGAGTGCTGCAAGAAGATCAAGAAAAATGAGTTAACAGGTTGTTAAAGAAGATACAAAAAATACTGAAGAAAATGACACCTCAAAAAACAGACTATACCAAATGATAAAAAAAGTCCAAAAATTCAATGAGGAGAAGAATGCCTTAAAATGTAGAATTGTCCAAATGGAAAACAAAGTCCAAAAGCTCATTGAAGAAAATAATTGCTTAAACATTAAAATGGAGCAAATGGATGTCAATGACTTTATGAGAAATCAAAAAATCATAAAACAAAACCAAAAGAAGGAAAAAAGAAGACTGTGAAATGTCTCATTGTAAAAAAACAGAAAAAAAAAACAAAAAAAAAACATTGACCAGCAAAATTGATACAGGAGAGAGAATTTAAAAATTATTGAACTGCCTGAAAGTCATGATCAAAAAACGAGCAGAGACATCATCTTTCAAGAAGTTATCAAGGAAAAGTGCCCTGATATAGTAGAACCAAAGGCTACTGACAAATATTATAGTCAAATTCAAGGTTCCCAGGTAAAAGAAAAAAATATTGCAAGCAGCCAGAAAGAAATAATTCAAGTATTGTGGAGTCACAATCAGGATAACACAAAATTTAGAAGCTTCTACATTAAAGGAAAAGAGGACTTGAAATATGATATTGGGGAGGGCAAAGGAGCTAGGATTACAACTGAGAGTCGATTATCCAGAAAAACTGAATATAGTCCATGAGGGGAAATAAATGGACATTCAATGAGATAAAGAAATTTCAAGTACTCAAGACCAGAGATAAGTAGAAAATTTCACTTTCAAATGCAAGACTCAAGAGAAGAATGAAAAGCTAATCAGGAAAGAGAAATCATAAGAAATTTATTAAAGTTAAAGTATTTACATGCCTAAATGGAAAGATGACATTTATATCTCATGAGACCTCCCTCATTATTAGGGTAGTTAGAAGGAGCATATATAGACAGAAAGCACAGGGTGAGTTGAATATTAAGGTATGATATCTAAAAATAATTTTAAGGGGTGAAAGAGGAACCATCTGGGAGAAAGATAAAGGGAGAGGTAGAATGGGGTAAATTATCTCACATAAAATGGTAAGAAAAAGCTTTTACAGTGGAGAGGAAGAGGAGGGAGTTGAGGAGGAGTGAGTGAACCTTTCTCACAAACGTCTCAAAGAGGGAATAATATACACATTCAATTAGGTATAGAAATCTATTTTACCATACAAGAAAGTAGGAAGGAAAGAGATAATAGAAGAGAGGTGATAGAAGGAAGGGCAGATTGGAGGAGGGGGTAGCCAGAAGCAAAACACTTTTGAGGAGGGAAAAGGTGAAAAGAGAGATGTAATAGAATAAACAAGAGAGGGAATAGGATGGAGGGAAATATAGTTAGTCTTTCACAACATGACTATTATGGAAGTGTTTTACATGACTATGCATGTATGATCTATATATCAAATTGCTTGCCTTCTCAGTGAGTGGGGCTAAGGAGGAAAGAAGGGAGAGAATTTGGAATTCGAAGTTTTAAAAGTTAATGTTGAAATTGTTTTTATGTGTAATTAGGGAAAAATTTAAAACAAACCTAAATATTAATATGGAAAAAATAATATGAATAAGAATAAGCAATAATAAGCAATTGGGCTGGATGGATTTTTTTATATTTTCCAGCACTTTCAATGATTCTAAGCTGCTTGTTGCCATAAAAGCTTATCTTTTAAATACAGGAGTTCTTTTGTTGATGCCATATGGCTGCAAATCATAGAGCACTGCAGGCTTAAAAGAATTCAAATTGCAGTGACCCAAAGAGTGATAGAAGTCACAATATGGGTTTAAGATGATTGAGACACATTATCCATAATGACTTTCAGGCAGAAGTGGTGTAAAAGCTATCACATAGGGCATTTGTAGCTAGAAATTGAGGGAGTGAGACAATGAGAGATAGCAGATGGACAATTCAAGTTTAGAATGGATACATCTATATGCTCTCAAGCACCTATGATTTTATTTATACATAAAATGCCTGAATCAATGCAGATTCAGTCCATCAATCCTTTTAAGTTCCAGGTACTATGTTAGAAAGTGGGGATATAAAAATACAAAAAGTACAGCTTACCTTCTACAATATTATATTTTATAGTCTTAGAGATTTACCTCATGGTGGTATGACTTTTGCCTGTGGTCATATAGCTATTAAGGACAATGTCAGAGGTGTAATTTGAAGAATGTTCTTTCCAATGCCAAGTCCAGAACTCAATTCATTATGATATGCTGCCCCTCTTTTGCGTACCCATCTAAAAACTATAAAAGAGCCAGAGAAAGGCCTCCTTCAGTTGGATTATTGGATGGATACTCTGTTCTGTGAATGTTGTATAGAAAGACAAGACATCAAAAGGAAAAATACAATTAGGATGAATTGTGACCTGTACTAGAAGAGGGACTAGCCCATCTCAATAAGATCAGTTATGGGAAAGGATTATGGGAAGATGCCAAAGTACATTGGAAAATTCCAAGCTCTCCAGATTTCCAACACCAATGAGACCAAGAAATAATAAAACAAAATATAAAGAATGACAAATAGAAGAGAATGTGAAACATATCGTAAGAAAAACAACCGATATGGAGAACAGGTCAAGAAGAGAAAACATAAGAGTAATTGGATACCTGGAAAGTATGATCAAAGAGAGAATCTTGATACAATAATACAAGAAATAATTAAAGAAAATTGACTGAAGCATTAGAACAAGAGGGGAAAGTTGAAATAGGAAAACCCACCAAACAGCAATCTCAAAGAGATCCTATGAGAAAAACCTACAGGAATATCATAGCTAAATTCCAAAACCTTCAGATCAAGAATAAAATATTATGAGCAACAAGAAAAAAATAATTTAAATATGGCAGTGCCACAATGAGAATCACATAAGACCTAACAGTGGCAATATTAAAAGACCATTGGTCTTGGAACACTATACATCAAAGAGTAAATGAACTGGGGTTGAGGCTGAAAAAATTCATACCCTGCAAAATTTAAACATAATGTTGAATGAAAAAAAAATGGATATTTAATGAAATGTCCAATTTTCAGGATTTTGTTTAAAAAAACCTGACCTTAATAGAAGATTCGACATATAAGAGCTAAGAGAAATATAAAGTATACACCAAAGACTGATTACAAGGGACTCAATAAGGGCAAACTACTTTTTATATGAGGAAATGCAAAATGTGTCTAAGATTTTTATTAGTAATTGGATAGCTTGTAAGAAAGTTTAGGGTAGACCTGAGTATGATATGATTTTAAAAAGTAGAAGTGTTTAGAAGCAGGTAAAAAGAGTAATTATCTTATACAAAGGAGGTGGGAGAGTAAGAACTGATGCAGAGGAATTATATGAGAGATGAGTACTGGTAGTTCTAGAACGCTACTTTCATTGGGAATGGGTTTTAAGATAGAACAATACATATTCACCTAGAAGGATATAAAGTCTTCTAAATTTAGAAAGAAATAAAAGGCTAAGGAGATAGGGAGGGGAAGAGGATAGGGAGGGATTTTTAGAAGGGAGGGTGAGGGAATAGATGGGGGGGGGTGCTAGAGAAGGGTGTTTAGATTAATGGGAATGAGAAGATAAGGGAAGTATCCTTGGAGCAGGGGTAGGTTAAGCATTAGGAGGGCAAAGTAGTGGGTAGAAGTAAAGGACTCAGGAAGGATAAGAAACTAGAGATATGCACAAACAAAATAAAGATCAAGAGTAGAATTTGTTAGGGAAAAAGGAACAGGGTTGCTAATCATGACATCAGACAATGTTAAGCCTAAAATAGATTTAATTAAAAGAGAAAAATAAGGAAACTACATTCTGTGTCAGTCATATTCACCAATGTGATTATGGACTATTTAAAATAACTAGACATTGTAAGATTGGAATGTTGCTATGGTCTAGGAAATAATGAGCTGGTGGACTTGGAAAAATATGGAAAGACTTGGACTTATGAAGGAAGTGGTTATCCACCCTCAGAGAAACAGAGGACAAATAAGTATAATATGGTGTAGATGCATATGAATGTATGTCTACAAATGAGTAGGATCATAGATATCTAAGTATATGTATGTATATGTATGTATGTATGTATATGCATATGCATGTATGTATATGCATGTATATATGTATGCATATAAGTATATATGTATAAGTATTTGTGTGTATGTGTGTATATATTTATGTATGTGTATACATATATATGTGTATGTTTGCATGTATATGTATGTGTTTGTATTTTGTGCTTAATGGTAACTTTCTTCAAACTGGGGGGAAGAGGGGGGAAAGAACAAAGCAAAAAGTACACAGCAGAGAAGAAAAGAAAACTTACAAGGAAGAAAAGATGGGCAACTCTCAACACAATGTGCAGTATTCATTACATAATCCTCTCTTCTGTTCTGCTGTGTACATGGCAATGCTTTTGTTTTCTTTTCTTATTTTGTGTTTAAGTTTACGATATGTTTTTCTTTCTTTTCTCATTGTGTGTTTAAGTTTAAGATAAAAAAAAAACTTAACAAAAAGATCATAGTTATGTATAAGCATCTAAGAAAGAATAAAATTTTCTAGGATGGGTTCTTATCATGTTATTGATGTCTCCTGGATTTCCAAAGAACTGCTTGTAGTAGCAATTAGATTTGAAAATCTTTCCCAGCCATTAATAGGCCCTGTGACCTGCTTACATCACAGGAAGCCTAAGTTAAATATGGGTGGGAGGAGCTTCCTGACAGGAAAGGGAAGTTGTGTCACAGAAAATGTTGAGAGAGAGAGAGAGAGAGAGAGAGAGAGAGAAGAGAGAGAAATGTTATGGCTGCTGGTGACTGCTAATGGCTGCCCTCGTGATGGTTAGAACTGAACAGGCTGACTTAGCTGTACTGTGAGTTTGTTTTGGGGAAGACCTCAGCAGTGGGGTCAGAGAGATTTTGGAACAGTGAGTTTCCAGGCTGTGATAAGCTGTTTAAAGTTCCTTGCTGTTATGATAAAGTGGGCTGATTGGCTGTGGGAGCTGAACATTTGGTTATGGGATATGATTTTTTGGTGTCTGAATAAATGGTTTACTTCTTCTACCTTCTATGTAGAGTCTCATATACTTTGCGATACAGAGCTATATAGGCATTTTGACAATTATCATCTGCATCATTATTATTACCTTACTGTTTCATTTGATGACTAGGAGGATGGGATTGCAAGGTATAAGATCTCTGTTTAGAGGTAGAAGGGCTATAGAAGAAGAAATGGTTTTCCCAGGATGGGAGGATGTAACTTATTGCTCCCTGGAAAAGAAATGGTCTAAGGACACTGGTCTCTGTGAGGAGTAGAAGCAGAAACTACAGGGTGGAGGACCCAGAGATTTGGAGAGATGCCTCAGAGAAGTTACAGCTGAGCCAGGAATGGAGATCCTAAGAGCGATCTTTTGATGAGGCTGGATTTTACTCACAGCCTTTCGTATTGTATGGGAACACAGAGACAGACTATTAGGAGAGAGAGCTCACGCTCAGACAGTTGCTGAAATTTCTGAGAATACTCAGCTTATACCACAGCAAGATGGAGAAACTCAGGTGGCAGAACAGCAGGAAGCCTACAGCCTTGTTATAAATTCAGCTAGAAGGCAGAGGGAGACAAGGAGGTCAAGAGTGCACCTCAGTTCAGCCAAGGTTGAGCCTAGCCGTCAATCTGGTTACCGTGGTAACGCAGGTAGAGAATCTAGACAGAAGGGTACAATGTCAAAACTTCTGGAATGACTTTGTTGCAAGCTACTTCTCACAGAGACAGTAAGACAGCATCACACCAGACTTCTAAAAGAGAAGTGTGCCCCATAGAGCAAAGGAGGCAGGAAACAGAAGGTGATACTATTCAGTTTAGGCTAGTTTGAGACAATTTTACACAGCAGTAAATCACAGATATATTGAGTAGGTTCACCCAGAGAATGGGAGAATCGTTAATATCTTGGATAGTGAGAATCAGTGATGAAGGGGATGCAGGAGTGTCTGTAGATTCTGTGGATTGTATGAGATTGGTAAGTATTAGTCAGAACTCTTTTGTAGAGCAAGCTTTTAGGGATTATCATTCACAAAGAACTAATCAAGCAAACAATTTGTTGGCTTTGGACGCAACAGGCTGTAAAGAGGAATATCCTGCTGATACCATGCGGCCTTTTGCAAATAGACCCTGGTATTCAATTAGGGACAATACAAGAAAGTTAAAGGAGGAAGTGATGAGGACTGCTATTATGTTGTGGAAGTTTATTATGAAACTCCCTTAGGAGTCTCTCATAGGAATTTTATAGTCAAGACAGCACCCCATACTTAAAAACATGTGATTCTGACTCTGCTGATTGTAGAAATAGAGAACCCTCTTTCAGAGGTGCTGGATAAGATCTCATAGTTAAGTGACTTAGGAGACTGGAGAAGGGATAAGTTTCCTTGAGAAAGAAGGGTACACAGGCAACGGATTCAATGTCCAATGAATAGAGTGACTAGGAAAGAGATGTTTACTGCTCTATTTAAAGCAGGGGTAGATTTTAGAAGAATAGATGGTATTCCAACTAATGAACTATACAAAATGTACCAAGATAAGGGGCTTAATAGCAAATATAATAGAGAAGTGATAACTGCCCCTACAAATCCTACAGATCTTGAACTCTTGTATCCAAGTGAGTCATACTTTCAAAGAGACTAGAGAATAGGCCGAGCCCTAGCTCAGATTAAAAAAACACACAGATGGGATTACAGACCCCATATTAATCTGACCATATATTGGAAGAATGGGACACTGGGGCTGAGGCCAGCTTGATTTATGGAAACCCTGACAAATTTAAGCATGGAACTCCTATTACTATCACAGGACTATAGAAAGGGCTGAAATATTAGCGAAACAAGTGAAACTGCTGATGAAAACTGGACAATTGCCTAAGAAAGAATATACCATGGTCATTGTACCCATTCCTGAATACAAGAACAGAAATATTGAAAGGAAAGGAGATATCAATTTGCAGTAAGAAAGGTAGGAATTAATATAGTTTTGGTGGAAAAAGTAAAGATGGACACAATAAGTTTACCTAAACCTTCTAAAGTAATTACTTTGAAGCAGTATCATGTGCCAGGTGGGCAAGATGAAACTGCCAATACTATAAAGGTATATGTTGAAGCAAGAGTGTTAGTACCTACAACCACTTAATGGAATAATCCTGTATGGCCAGAGTGAAAGTCAGATGGAATGTGGAGAATGACAGTGAATTATAGACAACTGAATAAAGTCACTCCTCCCTTGTATGCTGCTGTTCCAGATACTATTACCTTAATAGAAAGGATTCAGAAATATGATGGGACTTGGCACGCAGTTATTGATTTGGCCAATGCTTTCTTTATGATATGGAACCAGTTTGCTTTTACATGGCAGGGCCAACACTATACTTTTACCTGATTGCCACAAGGATATCTGCACAACCCAACTATTTGTCATAGGATTGTGGCTGAATATTTGGATGAATTGAAGTCATCTGGTGTACAGCTTACCCACTACATAGATGATATTTTGATACAAGGAGAAACTGTAAAGAAGTGGAGAAAAGTTTGATACTTTTAATTAAGCATATGAAAAGCAACGGATCGGAAATTAACCCTGTAAACATTCAAGGACCAGCTCAAATTGTAAAATTTTGGGGTATACAGTGGAATAAAGGACTGCAAGAAATCCTCCCACAAGCTCGACAGAAGAGTCAAGATTTTCCTGTTCCCTCCAATAAGAAATAAGCACAGAAGTTCATAGGACATTTTGGATATTGGCAACATCACATTTCACATCTTAGACAAATTTTGAAACCCTTATATAAAGTTACCAGGAAAAAAATATGCATTTGACTAGGGACTTGAGCAGAGTAAAGCTTTTGAAGAAGCTAAAGCTGCTATACAATTGGTTCTGGATTTATGGCCTATGCAAAGTGGACCAGTGGAATTAAAAGATGATTATATGAATTGGAGTTTATGGGAGAAAAAGCAAAGCCAAAATGTATCCTTAGGATTTTGGTCAAAGAAACTACCTTCATCTGGATTACAATATACACCTTTTGAAAAGCAGTTGTTAGCTACATATTAGGCTTTGGTAGAGACTGAACAACTGACTCTAGGCCATGAAGTGATATTAAGGCCTGGAATAATCTTAGTTATGACTTGGGTAATGAGTACCCCAGCATCTCACAGAATTGGATGTGCACAACAGGCTAGCATAATTAAATGGAAATGGTGTATTCAGAATAGATTGAAAACAGGCAAAAGTGGAGTTTCTGCTCTACATGAATCTATCACAAGCATTGACATTGATGGAAATGACAAGCCCTCTGAACCAAGGCAACAGTTGGTACAATCCTTGGTAAAATGGAAAGATGGATATGATGGACTAACTGAAGAACAGAAGAAACATGCATAATTTACTGATGGGACCGCAAAATATTTGGGCCATAAAAGACATTGGAAAGCAATAGCCTATAACCCATGTACTAAGAGAACTTTGGAAAGTACTGGGATAGGTAGAAGTAGTCAATACACTGAACTTATGGCAGTACATCAAGCTATTAAAACAGAGAAATGAAGCCAGTGTCATATATTCACTGATTCGTGAGCAGTAAATAATGGGTTAGCTACATGGACGCCAATGTGGAAAAAACAAAATTGGGAAATTCATGGTAAACAAGTTTGGGGCAAAGAACTATGGGAATATATATGGGACATGTCTTTCATTACTAATTTGTCAGTTTTTCATGTAGATGCTCATATGCCCTTCACTATGCCAGAACACGAGCACAATGCCCATGCTGATCAATCAGGAAAGACTGCTACTGAACATATTGTCCATATTCCAACAGCAATGATAATCCAATACTAGCAAAATAGGTCCACCAAACTGCTGGACATTTAGGGGTCCAGGCCACACACTGGTGGGCACACAATTGAGGTATGTGTCTCTTATTCATTGTTAAAGCAAGTACCAGAGGAATGTCACATATGTCAACTGGAAAAGGAACAAACTGTTCCTCAGGTAGTAACTGGAGAAATAGCAAGGGGAAATATTCCATCCCAGATTTGGCAGATAGATTATATTGAACCACTACCCCAAGATAAAGGATGAAAATTTATATGTACTTGTGTTGACACCTATTCAGGTGTACTAGTGGCTCATCCTTATAAAAATGCAACCCAGAAAAACACCTTTAAAACACTAGATATGATAAGTCCATATTATGGAACCCCAATGCAGATTCAAAGTGACAGTGGGTCACATTTCAAAGGTAATGAGATAAAGAGATATTGTGTATTAAACAATATAGAGTGGATATATCATATTCCATATTATCCGCAAGCATCTGGATTGATAGAAAGAATGAATGGATTGTTGAAAGAATAGTTAACAAAGTTAAGTTCTAATAATTGGTATTAATATTGGAAGGATAATTTGTTCACTGCTGTATGCAATTTGAATAATAGACTATTAGGAGGAAGTACACCTCTAGGCAGAATGATGACCGCGAATCTGCAAATTAGAAAACAGCAAACACATAAGATTCAATATATTGAGTATTGGACTGTGAGGGAAGATGTCCCAGCACTGTATCCAGGAATACCTGGTTCAGCAGGATATGATTTACATTGTTTAGGGAATTTTTGTTTGGATAGAAAAAAGATAAGAAAAATATCTACTAGGGATATGTATGAGAATTCCTAAGAATCATTTTGGAAGGATGTTTCCTAAACAAGGATTATCAGTGCAAAGAATACATGTATTGGCTGGAGTGATAGAGTCTAGTTATCAAAGATAAATTATTGCGATACTCCAGAATTTGGGTGAAGAACCAATACAGTTGTGTAAAAATGATAGAATAATTCAATTGATTATTATTCCTTGTGAAACATTACCTTTTGTGAAAACTGGCCCTCCTTCCAAAATAGCTATCAGAGGAAAGGAAGGATTTGGTTCTATTGATAGAATAAAATTGGGAGCTAAAGTCTGGGTAAAACAGAAGCCAGATGATGTTCCTACAGAAATTATAGCACATGGGAAAGACAATACTGCGACAGTAGTCAACACAGGAGAAAATTATTATGAAACTGTATCTTTGACTCATATTTTATATCATGAAATGAGGCTATGATAGTCTCTGTGTTTCTTTTTGGGCTTTTGTCTATTAAATTTGTTTGTGAGATTTGTTTCCTGCAGGCTTAGTACCATCCATCTGCAGAGGTCTGATTGCTTAAGCCAGATGTCACCCTCTGATGTGTTCAGATGTCACCTCTGGACCTGTCCATGACTGTGATGTGTCATCTCTGGACCTGTCCACAACTGTGATGTGTCATCCCTGGACCTGGCGTCAACTGAGTTCCAGCTGCTAGCTTGCTAAAGAACTGACCTCTCGAATAGGACTCTTAATCTCTTGGGGCAGGGATGGCTCTACGTCCAATTTCAGCAGGAAGAAGCTTTGGTGGATGAGACCTTTACCCCTTACCCCAAGATTTTGAGCCCTATTCATTCAAGGTGTGAATGATGACATTGTTTGATATACTTATCTCGTGTTATCCCTGTTATATTGTTGTATAAAGTTTTTTGACACCAGTTATCCCAGAATTGCCATTGCCCTATGTAATGGATAAGAAAGATCTTGGGGCTGAATGTAATAGCAATTAAATCTGAAGACCTTTCCCACCCATTAATAGGCCATGTGACCTGCTTACATGACAGGAAGCCTAAGTTACATGTGGTGGGAGGAGCTTCCTGACAGGAAAGGGAAGTTGTGTCACAGAAAATGCTGAGAGAGAGGGAGGGAGAGAGAGAGAGAGAGTGAGAGAGAGAGATGTGTTTATGGCTGCCCTCATGATGCTTAGAACTGAACAGGCTGACTTAGTTGTTCTGTGAGTTTGTTTTGGGGAAGACCCCAGTAGGGGGGTCAGAGAGGTTTTGGAACAGTGAGTTTCCAGGCTGTGATAAGCTGTTTTAAGTTCCTTGCTGTTATGATAAAGTGGGCTGATTGGCTGTGGGAGCTGAACATTTGGTTATGGGATATGATTTTCTGGTGTCTAAATAAATGTTATACTTCTTTTACCTTCTTTATGGAGAGTCTCTCATACCTTGCGATACAGAACTACATAGGCATATTCATGATTATCATTGGTGTTATGTTTATTGCCTTACTGTTTTAGTCCTGGAATAGCTAAATCCCTCTAAAAAATCCAAGACAGCACCTTCTCCTCAACTCATAGTTTCAGAGTTGTTTAGAGAACTGGGAGATCAAGTTCTTTCCCAAGAAACATATAGACAATGTGTGCTAGGGATGGTATTTGAACCAGGTCTGGCTTTGAGGTCAGATTTCTATCCCCTATGCTACATCTTCTACAAAGGCTTCTGCCTTTCCTGATCCCCTTAATCTTAGTGCTTTCCACTGTTAATTATTTGTAATTTATCCCACATATAGCTTGATTGTACTTAGCTGTTTTCATGTTATTTCCTCCATTAAAATGTGAGCTTTTTGAGAGCTGGCACTATCTTGTAGCTTTCTTTCTATCCCCAGTCCTTAGCACAATGCCTGACACATAGTTGGTACTTAATAAATGTTTATTGACTTACTGACACACTGCTTTTCCTATATGTAGGCTATATTTAAAAAAAAAAAAAAAGAAAGTAAGACACGAAAGTCCATTTTTCCAGGCCTTTGTTGTTGATGTGAATGAGAAAGTAAAGATGCTACATAATTTTTCAGTGGGGACAGCTAACTTCTTTTTTGAACTTTTCTAAACATTTGCATGTCTATTTTTACATTACCCCCAATTGCCCAACTTTATCACTCTGACAAGAGGCATGCAATTTTTAAAATGCTGTCTTTCATTCGAAAATAATATTTGTCACCAGAGTAGCCAGTTATTCCCACTGTTTCCATAATTAGGTTGACATTCTCAAAACAGACCTCATAGTTGATATACCCTGTCATTTAGACCATTATCTGTGGATACCATGGACTGACTTTTCTGTTTAAAAACAATTTTAATAGTTTTTAATCATACAGCTAACTGAAAATGTGATTTATGGCAAACAGTTTGTTTAGAGAAATTGACAGTAAAGTAACAGTAATTACTATAAATTTATGATAGTTTTCCCCCATTCTATAAGTATTTTATTGGACAGTTTTGCTATTTGAGCTATAGTCTTATCTTGCAGTGAGTAAGTAACTTATAATTCACTAATAAGGTATGTGAGTGTCTCCTCAAAAAGAAAAAAGTACCTTTTTAAAGCTTTGTTAAGTCTTTAGAAGTGTTTATTTCTTATCTTATCCAAGGAAGCTATATAACATTCTGCTAGGCAGCAAGAAGGTGATCAATCAAAATATGTAGACATATCTAATTTAAATTCTTTGAATGCCAAAATATATTGTGATATTCATTTCATGAATCTGCTTTGCTGTCAGTCTTCCTTTCTCTCTCTGTTAACTATCCAACTTTTGCCTCAAAAAAAAGTCATATGAGTTAAAAATCAGGAAACTTGGTCAGGCAGCCTTGATAACGATCAAGCATGATAGATTTGAGGCAGAAGATACAATAAACTTTGTGGCTTTGTAAAATCAATTCATGAGAAAAGAGGGGCTAGGAAAATGGGGCTGGTGTCATTTACACCTTATATGAAGTGCAGACAGGCTAGGTAATTAAAAATAATTTTGGTATTCATATACTTTGCAAACTCATCTCAAATGTCAAAATGCCTCTACTGACAATTACTTACCAGTTGAAATTTTGCTATATATAATTGTTATGTAGTATAGGTATAGTCGAAATATTGAGGTATGAAATGAGCATGAACAAATAATCTTTATACATTTTGTTATCTTCCCTTTATCCCATTCCTTATTTTTTGTACCATGTTTCCTGCTTTTTCTCTGAAATGAGGAAATGTAAAAATGATTTGCCCTAAGAATATTGACTAAATTACCCTTAAATAGTTTGCATGTGATGGAATTTCATAATCCCCTGTTTATCCTTATTCATTTGCTTCTTTTAGCACTACTATTCCTTGAAGGTTCTTGTTGATTATAATTCAATTATGTAAGCTGTCTTTTGGACCCCACCCACAAGACATAACCATAGAGTTTTGGTAGGTGGTTTTTATACAGGATTCCCCAAATTCCTTCTTTGATTTTGTGCAGAAAACATAGAATTATTATTTTGTAGAAAATATAGAATTATTATCTGAACCCTGATCTTGTTTGTTTATGTGGCATGTGTGTGAGTGTGTATGCTCGTGTGTGTGTGTGTGTGTGTGTGTGTGTGTGTGTGTATGTGTTGATGGGAAAAAAGTAAGAAAGTATCAACAAATGAAAAACATCATAGGAGAGACTCCAGGAATAGCTGCTAAAAGATGAGCCATTAGGATCTCCTGAAACAAAGCCATGGTTGGGAGGTTTCAATATCACAGATGTAAAGGACAGGACTGATCCTATGTTGGGTCTGGGCATCAGCAAAAATAGCAGAACCAGGGATCTGGAACCCACATAAAGGTGTGAGAGGCATTTGTTGAGGTTAATTGTTCCTGGTTATTTCTCTTTCTCTGTTCTTATCAAGAGAAGATATTCTCCAAGGAGCCAATATTCTTCCAGCTCTCAGGGAAAGCCACTTATCTTCTTTCCAGAGCTGCTGAAAGTAGCCTGAAAGACAAAAAAAAAACTTGGTTATTTCTTTCCTGTTACTTTCAATTTAGATTTTTAAAAAAATTACCAATCACAAAATAAATTTGGTTGTAATTCTGACTCTGAGTGATTATTATAAGTAACTTCAAAAGGATGGAGATTTGAATGATGGTGGCTTTGCAAACTCACTTACTTTGTCACCACAAAAAGACTTGGGAGTGTGGTGCTATATATAAAGGTGAGAATTCATTAGGTTATTTTAAGGAGTGTCCAGAAAGGGAGGGAGTTATTTCTCAGAAAAGATGAGAAACGCGAGCTGATGCAGACACAGAGAGAGGAGGATCAGATCAGTTGGCGAGTCAACAAGGTGGGGAACAATTTTCCTTCCCCTGTTGGGTTTAAAAGTCTTACCCCAGAAGGGAAGTGAATTGCCAGGGAAGCCCCGCTCACCCAAAGGGAGGGAGAATGAATCCCTCTAACATGAGAGATTGGACCTGCCTTCCTCACTAATGCCACCTGGTGGTTATGATCACAAAAGTGTTACCCTTCATGTCCTTTCCTGTGAATTCTCCTGGGTGTTTTGAATATGTAATTGGGGTCTCAATCATTTCTTGTTGATGACTTATTAGATATTGTTAATTATAAGTAGAATGAATAAAGACTCACTCAGGTAGTTCTCTAGTTGAAGAATACAGAATAAAACATAATTATGACAGAAGTAGTATGTCTGAACTCAGACACAGCCCCAGATCAGCCAATCCCCAAGCATCAATAGTGCAGCGTAGAATATCATATTTAAAGCCAAAGAACCTAGGATGTTCAAATCTGTTTTGTCACTATCTAAAGTGACTTTAGACACTTGATCTAACCTTTTTTGGCCTCATTTTTCTTACCCATATAGTGAAAGTACTGGATTTGATTATCTCTAAGGTCCCTTATAGTTGTAATCTATTATGGTATAATCCTGTATCTTTAAGAACCAAAGGTGGCAGAAAGATTGAAGAGATCTTATAAAACATTGCTACATCTCTACAAGTGTATTGTCAGAGCTGGTCACTTCATGGAACTCTCTATTTGGAGCTCTGACCCACTGGTCTATTCAATGATTAAAAGGACCTGTGTTCATTTCGCTATTATCTCCCTGTTTCTTGACTCTAAGCATCTGGCATCCTTAGCTTTCATGGTATGGTGGATCTGATTCTCAATAGTTTGATAATTTCTTGTTCAATCATTTTTCAGTTGTGTCTGACTCTTTATGACCCCATATGGGTCTTCTTGACAGAGAAACTGGAATGGTTTTCCATTTTTTTTCTCCAACTCATTTTATAGATGAGGAAATTGAAGTAAATAGCATTAAGTTACTTGTTTAGAATCACATAGCTAGTTAAGTGTCTGAGGTCAGATTTGACCTCATGAAGATGAGTCTTCTTCACTCCAGTCCTAGTACTCTATCCACTGTGCCATCTAGCTTCACTTTGCTATATGAGGTCAGGTCTTAACCACAATAAAGATTCCACTATTCAGCATTTAAAAGTCATGGTCTTCCATGGCTCCAACATTGATAATGTATTTTTTGTCCCCTTACCCACAACCCTATAAAATAAGTATTAGGGGTATTGTTATTCCCATCTTGTAGAGGATGAAATAGAAGCCATGGGAAAAGATTTTACTTTCCCAGGGACAGTTATTTGGTAAGTGTCAAAGCTGGTATATGAATTCAGTTTTCTTCTGACTGTTCCAATCCAACATTAATTTCACTATAAGATGCTATCTATCAATAATTATATCAATATGTAAAAGACCTATAAATTCTTCAGCAAAAGAACCCCTTCCTCTCAGTGTAGATTGCAACCAATCTACACCTGATAGTCTTAAAGAATTACTTGAGGTTCATAGGTATTAATGACAACTTCTTGAGAGTGAATACCATAAAATATCATATAGTAAAAGCTCTGGATTTTAAGTCAGAGGACTTCAGTTCTAATCCTAATTCTCCCACTTACTTTCTATGTGACCTTAGACAAACAATTTTGTTTCAGTTTCTTCTTTTGTATATTGTGGGTATTCAACTATATAGCTTCCAAGGTTGCTGATCCCTCTAAATCTATTATTCTATTCCAACCAATATTGAACCCAGTGGAACTTGGGGACTCTCCCTTCTTCTGCTAAGAGGACCCTCTTAGCTCTAGACACACGCAGCTGAACCAAGTCCTTTGGGAACTTAGCCCAGAAGCAAGGGATCAAGCTCTTTTTCTTGCACTATGATTCTTTACATCTTCACCCTAAAGCTCTGGAGAAAATTACTTAAAGCTTAGCTTTGGCTCATGTCTAGTAGAATGTGGCTCATGAAGTAGAATGGTAGTCAAGGCACAATTTAGGTAGAGGACAGTTATTTATCTGCATAAAAGAAATTCTTATTACACTCAAGAATTACAAGCATGGTGGGGTGCAGTCAAGATGGTGGCTGGAAAGCAGGGACTTGCTAATTTCTCCCCAAAATCCCCCCAAAGACTTGTAAAAATGGCTCTGAACAAATTCTACGGCTGCAGAACCAATGAAATAGCAGAGAGAAGCAGATCTCTAGCTCAGGACAGCCCAGATAGTCACTGGGAAAGGTCTATTGCATGGCGCTGAGAGTGGAGTGCAGCCCAGCATGGGCCATGCCAGGCTGAACCAGATGAGGAGTCCAGCAGAGCAGGCCTGAGGGCCATGAATCAATGAGCTGTGGCAGTTACCAGACTTTTCAACGCATAAATGTCAAAGACCATGGAGCAAGTTAGTGGGAAAACTGCTAGATAAGGGGGAGGGTGGTCTGGCCCCAGGCCAAGGGGCAGCAGAGGTGGTGCTGTGGCAGTGGCAGCAGCAGGAAGCTCTTGCACCTATGTTTCAGCAATCTGGCTAGCAGCTGCTGTGGGGAGTGAAAATCAACAACCACCAGCCAACAGAATGCTGCAGGCTCAGGTTCTTTGGATTTGCTTTACTAAGGAAAGCAACATTAAGGGGTTAACAAGCTTACTTTAATTCAGCATACAAATACCATTCACTTAGTTAAGGGGGAAAAGTGAGCACCCTGAACTTTAGAACAAATACAAACAAATTACAAACATTGACAGATAGGCCAAATTCATAGTTACCAACAATTCATAGCTACTAACATCTAAGTTCAGCCCAGGAGATCATAACAAGGGCTGGCCTAGAGTCATGTGAGCCACCATGGCTAGGGGTCAGAGCTCCCAAAAAGAGAAAGTCAACCCCTGGTTTTATATCTTTTTTAGGGTCAAGGGTGAGACACACCTACAACTCACCCATGTGAACCTAATATCATCACAAAGAGGTGACTTAAATCCACTTGGTCTAAAAGCCTCTGATGTCATAAACATGTCACTCAAACCCATGTAAAATAGGCTTCTCTTGAGGCAAGGAGGTCATCTAGGACTCCCAATTTAATCACAGAAATAAAGGTCAAACTCTTCAAGGGCACTTAGGTGAACTAAGTGCTGAGAGCCCATTTTGATTGCCAACACAACCTGCTTCCAGAGCTCCAGTGACTGCTTCCTGAGTCCCTGGCTCACATAGTAAGAGGAATCCAGCAGCAGATCAGAGAGGGAGTGCAAGGAGTACTTTGGTTTTCTTGCTTTGCCCTGCTTGGATCTGGGTCACAGTCCTGGTTGATGGTTCTTGGGGAAGAAGAAGCACGACTGTGGCAGAGCTTGCAGTGGTGGTGGAGTATAAATTGCCCTTAAAACAGCATCATGGCCCCTAAAGCTTGGGACAAAGTACTCTCTACTTTACAAACAGTCATACCCTGACAAGGGTCAAGTAGCTGCCTTGGAACATGACCAGGCAGCACAAAAGGACTCAGACTCGGACTTTAGAATCTATTTTTGGAGACAAAGAAGACCAAAACATACAGCCAGAAGTCAACAAAGTCACAGAGCCTACATCAAAAGCCACCAAGACAAATATAAATTGGTCTCAGGCCATGGAAGAGCTCAAAAAGCATTTGGAAAAGCAAATAAGAGAAGTAGAGGAAAAATTGGGAAAAGAAATGAGAGTGATGTGAGAAAACCATGAAAAACAAAGCAATGACATGCTAAAGGAGACCCCAAAAATACTGAAGAAAATGACACCTTAAAAATAGACTAATTCAAATGGCAAAAGAGCTCCAAAAAGCCAATGAGGAAAAGGATGCCTTGAAAGGCAGAATTAGCCAAATGGAAAAGGAGGTCCAAAAGACCACTGAAGAAAACACCACCCTAAAAATTAGATTGGAGCAAGTGGATGCTAGTGACTTTATGAGAAATCAAGAAATTATAAAGCAGAAACATAGGAGTGAAAAAATGGAAGAAGGTGAAATATCTCATTGGAAAAATCACTGACCTGGAGAATAGATCCAGAGAGAGAATTTAAAAGAGAGAATTTAAAAATTATTGGACTACCTGAAAGCCATGATCAAAAAAAAGAGCCTATATAACATCTTTCAAGAAATTATCAAGGAAAACTGCCTTGATATTCTAGAGCCAGAGGGTAAAATAGAAATTGAAAGAATCCACCGATTGCCTCCTGAAAAAGATCCCAAAAAGAAAACTCCTAGGAATATTGTGGCCAAATTCCAGAGCTCCCAGATCAAGGAGAAAATACTGTAAGCAGCCAAAAAGAAACAATTTGAGTATTGTGGAAAGACAATCAGAATAAGACAAGATCTAGCAGCTTCTACATTAAGGGATCAAAGGGCTTGGGGTATGATATTCTGGAGGTCAATGGAGCTAGGATTAAAACCAAGAATCACCTCCTCAGCACAACTGAGTATAAGGCTCCAAGACAAAATATGGACTTTTAATAGAGGACTTTCAAGCTTTCTAAATGAAAAGACCAGAACTGAACAGAAAATTTGACTTTCAAATGCAAGAATCAAGAGAAACAGGAAAAGAGAAACAAGAAAGAGAAATCATAAAGGACTTACTAAAGTTGAACTGTTTTGTTTACATTCCTACATGGAAAGATGATGTGTGTAATTCATGAGACCTTTCCCAGTATTAGTGTAGTTGAAAGGAATATATATATATATATAGATATATAGATATATAGATATATATATATATAGACAGAGGGCACAGGGTGAGTTGAATGTGAAGGGATGGAATCTAAAAAATAAAATAAAAATAAAATTAATGGGTGAGAGACGAATATATTAAGAGAAGGAGAAAGGGAGAGGTAGAATGGGGTAAACTATCTCACATAAAGTAGGAGGAAAAAGCAGTTCTGTTGGGAGGGAAGAGGGGGCAGGTGAGGGGAATGAGTGAATCTTGCTCTCATCAGATTTGACTTGAGGAGGGAATAACGTACAAACTCAATTGGGTATCTTACCCCATGGGAAAGTACGGGGAAGTGGATAAAAAGGGGAAATGATAGAAAGGAGGGCAGATAGGGGGAGGAGGTAATCAAAAGCAAACACTTTTGTAAAGGGACAGGGTCAAGGGAGAAAACTGAGTAAAGGGGGACAGGATAGCATGGAGAGAAAAATAGTCTTTCACAACATGATTATTGTGGAAGTGTTTTGCATGATGATACATGTGTGGCCTATGATGAATTGCTTGCCTTCTTAGGGAGGATCAGTGGGAAGGGAAGAGGGGAGAGAATTTGGAACTCAAAGTTTTAAAAGCAGGTGCTCAAAAAAAAGTTTTTTTTGCATGCAACTCGGAAATAAGGTATACAGGGAACGGGGCATAGAAATCTATCTTGCCCTACAAGAAAGTAAGGGGAAGGGAGATGGGGAGGAGTAGGGTGACAGAAAGGAGGAATGACTGTGGAATGGGGCAATCAGAATATATGCCATCTTGCAGTGGGGTGGAGGGTAGAAATGGGGAGAAAATTTGTAACTCAAAATCTTATGAAAATCAATGCTGAAAACAAAAATATTACATAATAATATATGGAAAAGGAAAAAAAATAGAAATGAAGAACAGATGGACTTCCTTACAACCTTGAAAGATTATATGAACTGATGCTGAGTGAGGGGAGCAGAACCAGGTGATCATTATATATGATTACAGACATAAGGTATTTGTAAGGACTAACTTTGATAAACTTGACTCCTCTCATCAATACAAGGTTCAAAGACAAGATTTCAACAGACTCATGATGGAAAAAAAAACTGTGCACATCCAGGGAAAGAATTATGGAGTCTGAATGCAGATTAAGGCTAAATATTTGCTCTCTTTTTTTCCCCTCTTTTTGATTTTGTTCCTCCTTTCTCATGATTCATTCCATTGGTTATAATTCTTCTTTACAACTGGACTATCATGTAAATAATTTCAAGGTGAAGGTAAATATAGAACCTACATTGGATTACATGCTGCTTTCGGGGGGGAGAGGGGAGGAGAGGGAGAGAGAGAAAATTTGAACCCCCGAAACCTGTTAAAGTGAATGTTGTAAACTAAAAATAAAAAAAAAAATAAATTTATTTTATAAAGTTAAAAAAAAGAATTACAAGCATGACTAACAAAATAAATGTAAGCAGCAATAGTAACTACCGTGAAACTCTCCTGGACAATTAACAGTTAAATTTCAGAACACAAAGCAGTTTTTTGGACTGCTAAATGAGTATTTTACCTTTCATGTAGGCTCTATATTTTTCATCCATTTCCTCCCAGTTCCATGCCTTCTGTCAGGTCTAGACAGGAGCTGGACTCATATCCCTCTTAGTGGTCATCTTTCCTTGATGTGGAAATTCTTGCTACTTCCAGTTAGTTGTAACAGAAAGACCCATGTTCTCCAGGCCTCTTGAACTCACAAAGTTGCTGCAAGGCCAGAAGCATTCCTTTCACTATCATTACTAATCTATTTTCCAGAAAAGGATACAAAAAAGACAGGAACCAGGGACCTAAAACTAAACCCAGAATCATGTGAAAAAACAAAACAAAACAAAACAAAAGCATATGTTGTTTTTTTTTTTTTGGCTGCCCCACCCCATGCTGATGCCTATGTGAAATCTATTGAAAAAATTTCCTGCCCTATGGTGAGTTGAAAGAAGAGAAAGAAGAGATGGAGTCTCACATCTTTTAAGGCTTACCAAATAGGTGACTCTCTCCACTTGGTGAACAATCCTTTTTGATTTAGCAACCCCTCTTTTACCTGAGTCAAGATGGAGGACCAAGGGACCAATCAGGATTTGCTACATCATGCCAAAGTTACAAGTCCTTCATTGCTGAGACACAAGTGACCCTTAGAATTCCCTGGAGATATTCAGGTATATGGTCTATGAGATGAGTTCAATTCCTTGAATGCTCTATGTGGTTCAATCTTTGCTGCAGTAAGATGCTATAAATAACCCATAGCCCTACAAATACTTAGTGTGAAAAGAGGGACCCAAACCTAAATCTTCCTGACTTCAAGTTCAATACTCTATTCACTATGACAAGATAGAGATGTGTCCAGTCTTACCCTTGAGGCAAAATATATCAACTTTAAAAGAACAAGATAAGGGAAATATAGCTACACAGAATTTTTTTCTGAAAAAGAGCTAGTGAATTAAGTGAGCTGAAAACTCAGCATGAATCAACATTGTAATGTGGACAAGAAAACCATGATAACAGGCTGCGTTGAGAGAGACATTGTATTTAGGACTGCTGAGTAAGTATTTTACTTTTCATGTAGGCTCTATATTTTCATTTACCCTCTCCTATAGAGATCCCACTTTGGGTGCAGTTCTGAACACCCCATTTTAAGCAAGCCATCAGTAAATTGGAGAGCCACCAAAGAAAACTGAACAGAATGATCAAATACTTTGAGGTCATGCCATATAAGGCAACAACACTTGAAAGCAGTAGGGATGTTCAGCCTGAAAAAGAGAAGACTTGGAGAAGAAATGATAGTGTACTCAAAATATTTGAAAGGCTGTCACATGGAAGAAGAATTACATTTGTTTTCTTTGGCTTCAGGGGAACAGAAATGAAAACAATGGGTGGAAGTGGCAAAGGAACTGATTTTGACTTGTTATAAGTAAAAATTTCTTATCAATTAGAGTTGTCCAAAATTGGAATAGTCTGAGTCAGAAAAGAGCGGGTTCTTTCTCATTACTAATAATATTACTATTATACTATTGAGAAACTGAAGAGATTTCTATCCATGTAATCATTGGACCAAATGGTCCCTCTGATTTTATGATTTTGTGGTCCTGTTGCTACTGTCAATTAATTTTTATATGTTAAAAAGTAATCTGCCATTTTAAACATTTAATTGATGTTGACTATTCAAAACACTTGAGTTGCTATGACAAAAGCATTCATTACCAGGTAAGATATTTCTTTAAAAGCAACTTTAGTCTATTGGCAGAATTATACTTGAAGACTTTCAGCATGGCAGAACCTCCAAGAGAGTATATTCTGCTGGCTTGGATTTCTAGATCCCAGTATGGCATCCACACTGAAAAATAACACTAAAGTGGGACATTGTGGAACATATTAGTTGAAGTTTGATTTAAAAAGATGGGCAGATCATGTAGCCAGGGTGAAGTGGACACCCTGAGTGTTCCAATAGTATACTCATGATTCCAAGACAAAATAAGAAAGCTTCCTGCAGCATGTTAATTAGAATTCTTTGGAAAATGTACAGGAGGTATTGATATGATTCACACAAAATAGACAGTCATGGAAGGCTTGTGATCTCTATCTGTGGAGGAACTATAATAATTGATAAGGTTGCACATACACTTGAGGATCCCAAATACAAACCCAAAACAGCTAGATCAAGTTGATTAAAATAATTCAATTAATATATGTATAATAGATGTATATATGTATGCATATATACATACACAATCACCATCAATTAATTTAACAAATTCATCCCTTTTTAATTGGAGATTAGAATTTCAGGTAGACAGAGTCCTAATGAATTGGAGCTTTGTTGATTTTATATATTGTCTTTTTTAAAAATCCATAAAATTTGATGCACTGCCTTACACATAGCAGACATTTATTATTTGAATTGGTATGCCTTCCAATATAACCCTATAAAATTATACATGTTCAAATAATTCTCAGAAGCACACTTTTCTGTAGGAAATCATTTATTTATATTTAGCCCGAAGCTCCATCTCTAAAGTTTGGGGATAGTTATGCTTATACAAACAGAAATGATAACAAGCAATTATAATGGAGGATTGTAGTTTGTAACAGCTATAAAATGAAGCCAAAGTTTTATTTCCCTTGGATCAACCATATAGATACTAAAATATTTGCCATTTTATTTTTGCATTAATGAAAAAAATGTTCAAGGTGTGATTGAGTAATAAGTTTTGCTGTTCAAAGAAAGGGATTGACAGGCATAAATATCAGTTATATTGTGCTCTTTTGTTGAATGGATCTAATAGCACCAATTTATTAGCAATGACATCAGTTTCTGGCACCTATTTTTGTTGTTCTTGTTTTTCTTTTGGTTTTTGTTTTATCTTGCCTAGATCTGTTATTTCTTCATCGTGGCAGAGTCCCAGGAATGTAACTTCTTTCAATTCCATTTGTAGGAAAGTTAGTCTTATATTTTGCTATAGTCTTATGTAGTTGCCTGGGCCAACAAGAAATTATGGCTTGTCCATGGTTCTATAGTTAGAGTCACTATCTTTGAGAGGCAGAACTCAAAACCAGGTCCTTTCCTCCTAAGGAAGGCTAACTCTCTATCAATGATCTCACTCTTCTGTCCTGGTATATGTTGTAGTTATATGTATATCATGACAATTATCAATCGGATTTTCAATGAGGCATAGCACAATTAAATGTACAAGGATTCCTCACTGAAGGAATTCCTTTTAATTTGATTTATTCTGTTGTCTCCCTTTATCTTTTCTGTGTGAACATTTTATATATATAAGCTTAACAAATAAAGTGAGAAAGAAACAATTATAAGAAGAAAACTTAGAACACTCAATATTCAACGCCTATACTGACATCTGGGTCAGATAGATGAGTTTAGGTGTGTGTATACACATGCATGTGTGTTTGTATAGGCATACATACAAGCATATGTGCATGTTTATGTATGTATAGATAACATGTGCAAATATAAACAATGAATGGAATATGTAAGGTACTTTGAAAACATTATAGCTATGTAATTGTGAGCTGATGCTGCATTGTTTTTGTTATTGTTGTTATTCCTTCTGATGACCCAACCTGTGAATGGAAATAGATATTTGGGTAATGCCACAGGAGTACAATAATGACAATCTTTAAAAACACTTGTCAATTTCTTATATTTTTGAAACACTGGTTAATAATTACTAGAATAAATATGTGCATCTATGTATATGTATTATATATACATAGACGCATAAACATATACATATCTATAAACACATATATTAATATATAAACTGCACAATACATATATGCATACATATGAATATGTAAATATACACAGAAAGCATATACATAATGTATTCATACATATATAAATAAATTTTTATATTTGTATGTAAATATGTACACATTTGTGTATATATGCATATAAAATATATTTTTATTCTAATATTTCATTATGAATCAGTGCTTTTAAAAATATAAAACATAGGAAACAAATATTTTTTTAAAATTGTCTTTATCCTAAAGAAATACGACATGAGGAAACTTGGGCTATTAATGAACACAGAATCACAGACTTTTAGTACTACATACGACCCAAGGCTCAGAAAAGTTAAATGGTCACATGGCTACTTAGTGAATGGTAAAGCTAAGACTTGAATGAAGGCCTTTTTACTCCTAGCTCAAGAATCTTTCTAGGAATGTAAGCATTGTTCCTAAGGAGTGTAGTACTCCGCCTGAGATGTTCCCTAAATTAGTATTTCCATTCATAGGTTTGGTCTTCAGATAATAATAATAAAAATAATAGTATTAGCTTTCACTTATACAGCTATAATGTTTTCAAAGTGCTTTACTTATATTATCTCATTTTATCCTCATAAAAACCCTATGAAGTAGGTGTCATTATCCTCTTTTCTTAGATGAGGAACCTAAGGCCAACAGGGTCACTTAAGTTCATAAATGTTAAAATGCCAAATCTTTCAGGATTTGAAAACAAATAGTCTTCCAAGTCCAGCATTCAATTCACTATACCTCCTAACTGCTGAGACTTCATATGGAAAGGCAAAGTGAGCAAAAGGGTCCCCATCAAGATCCAGATATGGTAGTAACCTCTGTCTGATCTTGGAAAGTGAGATTTATGCTATACCTACTCAGCCAAGTAGTAGAATAAACCTGGTTTTGTTAATTCCTTTGTGTCTGGCATTCTAGAAATCTAGCTTACTATCCAGATAGCATGCCCAGGGGTAGTGTGAACAAAAGGAAATACATTGATTCTGCTTCTAGAAGTCTCCATCTAGATTAAGCCAGTGAGGCAGAGTTGTTATTGGAGTTCCTCCCTGCTACTAGAAATATAATTTTATACTCATTAAGTTCAAGTTAATCTCCATCTACATTGCAATTCTAGTTGTCCTTGTACTCCCTTAGTTGAAACTGCTATCCTCCAAATACTACATTTGACATAGTTGGTAGGATTATGGGGAACCCAGGCCATGCTGTGTGTCTGTGTGTGTGTGTGTGTGTGTTAAGAGCAAAAAGAAGAAAGAAGGAAAAAAAATACTCCCAATAAATGCAAAAGATCCTGCCTTAGAGGAAGCTGTTACCCCCAACTCCTTCCAGGCAATACTCATAGTGATTTAGGAGTTGAGGTGGAAAGATGTAGGTTAGGCAGAACATAAGACAGAAGAAGGTCTTTGGTGGGTTCTTACCGTGTTCTGTCACTCAAAGAAATGCTTGCCCTGACTGAGCCTGGTTCAGATAGCCCAGACAGACCAGAGAGAGGGCTGAGAAATAAGGTCTGGCAGAGTGCTAAGCAGATAGGGAATAGGTCCTTTTACTGAAATCAGTACCTGAGTGAGCATTTGCACCAAGCAGAGGCTAAAAGTAAACAGTTTCAGGAAGTTATTGAGGCTTGGCGGGATTGGGGCTGATAAATCATATAGAGAATGTTGGTAGAGTCTGTCTCAGTGAAAGCTGACCTGTGGGAGGAAAAAGAGGTTGGGTAAGGATTGAGTGGATTTTTTTTTCCTGGCTAAGCCTGACTTAGGCTAGTTCCCTGGTGGTTTATATTTGATACTGGAACAAAACGTGGTACTTGAGAATCATTTAGTAGTTAACAAAAGGACATTGACTTAACTACAGCAGAAGTATCTCCAACAAAGATATGCATGGAGAACTCCTTGAGTTCAGTCAGTGGAGAAAAGCTTCCCTGACTTTGCTAACCATTCTGATCCACCAGCCGAACCCCCAACAACCACAATGTTCCTTTCCCATTCCCCAGGTCTTCTTGGCTGCTTCATAATCAGGTGTTGAGAAAGTAAGTTAATATACTGACCTCTTAGAACTCCTGAGCCAGCCAAGTCCTAAGGAAAGTCTCAATGTCATTTTTTTTCTATAAGGAAAAACTAGCCTAATTTATACAGGAGAGTCTTTATGATATTATTCCTACCATAAAGTCAAGGGGTACTCAGAGGTCATCTTCAGACCATTAAGATCACCTGATATTATACCTGGGCTGAAATGTGGCTGATGAAGCCATGGTAGTGGGTAGAAATTTAATGCTCTTATTTTTAAAGGACATATTTCTGGCTGGAAGAGGATTGGAGGGATCTTTACAGCAGCCCTCTTAGAGTTCCTGGAAACCAAATAGCTACTTTTAGGTCTGCTGAGTTTTCCTCTAAGAATCCCCAGTAGTGATGGAGTTTCAACAGGGGGATACTGCCATGTATTTATGCTAGAAGGAGACTTTCCCATTCATTTCCCTTTAACTGGTCTTTCCTCATAAGCTCTGGGAAGCTGCTGAGATTATAGACAGATGCTAGACACACTTGAAGAATCATTTTACAGAAACATGACTAATTTGTGGAATCGCTGAGACTTATTGAAGCTTAAAGGTGCAATTAAAGAGATATTCTATTCAGGGAGTAGATGTTAGCAGTCAATAGTCCAAAGACTTTATATGAAAAGGCAGGGTGAACTCCCAAGGATGTGATCACTCCCAGGTTTCAGGTATAGAAGTAACTTCTGGTTGACCCTGGCAAGTGGAATTATAAACCCAGCCTACTTAGCCCAGTAATGGCATGAACCAGACCAGGTGAACTCCCTTATATGTAATTACTTAGAGACCTGGTGATTCTTTAGGCTGCATACACAGGGGACAGTCTGAAAAGAATGGCTTACTCTAATTAGGCTCTTGGGAATCTCCATCTATATAAGAGTACTTAATTGGAAGTCCATTAACTTTTTTAAAAAAAATTCATAATTATATGGCAATATACTCATCTTTCTTTGCATTTCTATCTATTTTATTTAATGCAATTGTAAAATATCATTCTCAAAAGGGGTCCATAGGCTTCACCAGACATCCAGTGGGGTCCATGACATGTGTCATCACCTTCACATATTGTCTGCAGGTTCCACAAAACACTCCTAAAATTCCCTTTTAATTTCTTATGTTAACCCCAATATGGAAGGGATAAGCATAGTTGGTTTAATTCTTATTTATCTGCCCCTTACATTCTGTGAATACAACAATTAGATGCAAGGAAGAAAAGCTGTTGTAAGACCAACTGTTCCCCCACCTCCTACCATGAAAAAAGCTTCATTACATATTAGGTACGCTTAATTAATTAAAACATTTGTAGTCCAATTTGGCATTAATAGTCTAGAAGAATCTGATTAATATACTTTCTTTTATTAGATTTGGGAAGTGAGATAAGAAAGAGTAATTAATAACAATAAAAATAATAAATATAGTTTTATATCAGTGATTCTGAAACAGTAAATCAGCTCTGATTAATTAATCATTAGTCAAAAATTATACAGCATTTAAATATCATTAATCTTGATACATCGCTAATAACCATCAAATTCTTTCATGATATTATTTGGCTATGTGACTAACTAGATGAGACATCTACTGTTTTGCAATAAAGTACTACTCACCTTGTACTTCTCAGCTTTACATTTTAGGAGAGGAAACTAGAAAGTTGGAGAGTATTAAGGGGAAGAATACTAGCATGATGAGGGGACTTTAGAATACCCCATACTGCAATCAGCTGAAGGAACTGAGAGTTGTTAGTCTGCATAACAATAGGATTATGGGGCTTGGGAAAAGAAATTGCAGGGGTCCTCAAGTATTTGAAGAACTTTCAGAAAAAGAGGGAATAAACTTGTTCTGCTTATTTCCAGTGGACATGATTAGGAAAACTCAGTGGAAGTAGTAGAGCCAGATTTAGGCCTAATTGGTGCTGTAAAGAAGTATGATATTGATGTATAAATTGGATTAAATGACCTTTGAATTTCTGGTCCACAAGCAAGTGTTATTCCCCTTTGCAGTGCAGATGATTTGGTCTTTTCTGTTAGAACTATGAGAACTTTCCATATGACTTCTTCTTCTGCCAATTTTGTGTCATCTGCTTAGCCCTGGCTTTTTTATAATGAAAAGAGCACACACCTGTTAGACCCTTAGCCACCTACTTCCAGGAGAGTGCTTATAGCAAAGGTACATGCTGCCCATTCCATTCCTGAGAGCAAGAGTTATATTCTTGTTGCATACGTCTGAAGACCTATACATCTTTATAGTACCCCAGAATCTGTTCCTAGGACCCCTGTTTGGATATTTTTTGTTCTCTGTTCTCAGATTGGAATCTGGATGCCAAACCCTGCCTGTGTGCTTAAATTCTGTATTTGTCTGTACTGTTCTGCTTGACCTGTATCTCTGGGCACTGATCCTTGTTTGTGAACTCAGACTATGATTCTTCCTATGTCCTCCTGCCTGAGCTAATTCTCTAGAATAATTTTGGCTCAGTTAGACTCCACCTTGCCTATTCACTTCAGTTTGGTTTGATGCCCTGGACTCTGACATTAGCTTTTTCTTCTGAATTCACAGTGCCCACATATCCTTTGGGCCACATTACCTGATCCCCTGTTTATGAGCTCTTATTGTATATCATATCTGTTCTGTTTTTTTTTTTTTTTACCATTTTAGATAAAGTCTTTGTCCTAGTTGTAGTCAGGTCCCTGCCTCTCTTAGGCAAGTCCTGCCCTGTGGCCATCTGTACCTGATTGTGACAGTCTCACCTTCTTTTCTATTCCTTTTTTTTTTAAACTTAGTTCAATGACCACACAAACTTGTAAATTAGTAGAAATTAACTGTTATTCTAGTCCTTCATTGCTTCAGGGTTTCAACAGTCCAAACTAAAATGACTGCATCAGTCAATAAGCATTTATTACATTCTTGATAAGTTATGGGTCATGTGTAGGTACCAGGGATATAAGACTGAAATGAAATGCTCCTTTCATCCCAAGAGCTTCCATCCTATCAGAACTCACATGTCTTACATTAGAAGATGGTCTTTAGGTGATGTAGATGTTATGATGTATGAAGATATTTTCTAGGCTGTCTCAAGTTGTAATAAAAGCCTCAAAAAGCCTGATGGCTTCTGAGCAGTATATTTGAATTTAAGAAAAAGAAATCTTTCTGATTCAAAACTCCAAATAAAAACAATTGACTTATTAAAATGTTTTAATAATACATATGAATTTATACAGAACAAAGAAAGGAGAACAATATTCCTAAGGACTATAACCACGCAGATGACAACAATATTAAAATACTGTCTTGTATATTAGGGACACAATATAAAATCTACTCCATACTCTTGATTGAGATATGGAGAATTACAGGTTTGTATGTTGCAGATGATGTCAAATATACTCATTGTGTCAATTGGTTTGCCTTAGTTATTTTTCTTTGTTTTCCATATTTCATTTTGGAGACTAAGGAAGGGATGGTATACTTATAAATAATTGTTAAGAAAAACAAATTTGTTGTTATAATTCAGTAGTTCAGTTGTTTCTGACTTTGTGACCCCATGGACACATAGAAGAGCACACTGGGTTCTTCTGTCCTCCACTATCTCCTGAAGTCTATACAAGTTCATGCTCATTGTTTCCATGACCCTGTCTTATCCTTTACCATCCCCTTTTCCTTTTGTCTTTAATCTCTCCCAACATCAGGGTCTGTTCTAATGAGTCCTCTATTTTCATTATTTGGACAAAGTATTTAAGCTTCAGCTTCAGTATTTAACCTTCCAGTGAGTAGTCTGAATTAATTTCTTTAAGTATTGACTGATTTGATCTCCTTGAAATCCAAGGAACTCTCAAAAGTCTTTTTTAGCACCACAATTCAAAAGTGTAGATTTTATGGGAATCAGCTTTCCTCATAGTCCAACTCTCACAGCCATACATTGCTACTGGAAAAAAAAACCATAATTTTGATTATATGAACCTTTGTTGGTAAGGCAATGTCTCTGCATTTTAGTATGTTGTCTGGATTTGTGGTAGCCTTACTTCCAAGGTACAAGAGTCCTTTAATTTTATGGCTGCAGCAGCCATCTGCAGTGATCTTTGAGCTCATGAATATAAAATCTGACACTGTTTCCATTTCTTCTCCCTCTATTCAGCAGGAAGTGATAGCAGCAGTGGCCAGGATCTTAGTTTTTTATGTTAAGCTTCAAGCTAACTTTTACATCCTCTTCTTTCACCCTCATCAAGAGGTTCCTTAATTATTCTTCATTTTCTTTCATCAGAATTATATGTCTGTATATCTGAGGTTATCTATATTTCTCCTCTCCTGGCAACCTTAATTTTGGCTTTTGATTTGTCCAGCCTGGCATTTCACATGGTGTACTCTCCATATAGGTTAAATAAATAAGGTGAAAATATACAGTCTTGATGTGCTCCCTTTTCAGTCTTAAACCAATCAATTGTTCCATTTTAGTACTAACTGTTACTTCTTGGCCTGAATACAGGTTCCTCAGGAGACAAATACGGTGATCTGATATTCCTATGTCTTTGAGGACTTGCCATATTTTGTTGTGATCCATGCAGTCAATAGTAAATGAAGTAGAAGTAGGTGCTTTTCTGGAACTTCCTTGCATTTTCTAGAATCCAGCAAATGATGGCAATTTGGTCTCTAGTTCTTCTGTCTCTTGTGAAAAACAGCCTGCTCTTTTGGTAAGTCTTGGTTCACAAACCGCTAAAGCCTAGAATTGCAGGAACTAAAGACTAACCTTGAGGGTGTGTAAAATGAGTGCAGTTGTTTGTTAATTTGAACATTCTTTGGATTGCCCTTCCTTAGGATTGGGATGTGTTTTTCTTTTCCAATCCAGTGGCTACTGTTGAGTTTTCCTAATTTGCTGGCATATCCAGTGCAGTACTTTGACAGCATCATCCTCTAATATTTTATATAGCTCCATTGGGATTCTGTCACTTCCACTAGTCTTATTTTCAGCAAAGCTTCCTAAGGGCCACTTGACTTCATTCTGCAAAATGTCTGACTCTAGTTCAGTAACCACAACACTGTGGCTTTTGATGATGTTAAGATCTTTCTTGTATAGTTCTATATATCCTTGCCAGTTCTTAATTTCTTCTACTTCTGTTAAGTTCCTATTATTTTTTTTCTACTATCTACTTATTTTTTGCATGAAACTTTCCCTTGATATTTCTAATTTTCATGAAGAGATCTCTCATCTTAACTATTCTATTGTTTTCTTCTATTTCTTTGTATTGCTTATTAAATAAAACCTTTTTCTCTCCCCTTGCTCTGGAATTCTACAAAAAAAGAAAAACAAAAGGCATCATTTAAAAAAAAGTTTCAGTGATTGGCTCTTCTTTCTTCTTGTTCCTATTTTTTTTAGAATCCAAAGTTCATTGCATGAGATATTAACTAGGCTTTCTGATAAGGGATTTTATGCAGAATTAGTGCTTATAATCAATCTATTCCATTAGTGTGCACTACCTGAAAACATGTTTCATAAATTCTCTTCCAAGAGATTAACAATAAATGTAAATATAACTTGCATTCATTCATGTAAAATAAGATTATCTGAATCCCTAATCCTGCTAGATTATTATTTCATGATCAAATTCAGAGATTCATTTAGATAATCTAAACACATACATGCATACAAATGAATAAATATACATGTACATGTGTATATTCAATATTTTCTGATAAATTATTAAGGAGATATCTATATATGTAGCTATATATCTCTGTATCTATGCATCTATCTATTATATACACACACAAAAACATGCACTTATCTAACCTCAACCATTTACTGATATTACATATGACTTTGTATATAGGATAAAATGTATATGTACATAATATATATGCTTATGTATGTATATAAATATACTTAAATAAAAAACTATTTAATCTTGTTGTTGAAAGATGGTTTTGTCTTCTTTACTCATTTATTACATTTTCACTTTGAAGAAATGAAAAGCAGAATTCAACCAATTTAGATGGTTTGTTATGTACTACTCTCACTTTAGGTACGTTGTATGTTTTTTTTTTTTTGAGGGAGGAAGGCAGGGAAATTGGGGTTAAGTGAGCTGCTCAAGATCACACAGCTAGTAAGTGTGTCAAGTGTCTGAGGGCAGATTTGAACTCAGGTCCCCCTGACTCCAGGGCTGGTGCTCTACTCACTGCACCACTTTGTTGCTCCTAGGTACATTGTGTAATTAGATTCATTCAATCAATCTCTCATTTATTAGGCATTTATTATGTACCTATTGCATACCAAGTACTGTGCTCAGTGTTTGAGGGTAGAAAGGCAAGTGAGTAGGAAAAAAATATATAAATGCAATTCTTATCTCCAAGACTATCATAATATTTAGTAAGGGACATACTACAAAAATAGATATAACTCTGATAAGTGTAATTGTTACCAAGGGGGAAGATCAATGAAAACTTATGAAAGAGGTAGCATTTGAGTTAGGTTTTAAAGGATAGGGAATAATTCTGTTGGGGGAAAATAAGGCATTATAGCATATGGAATGGTGTGAGCCAAAGTATGGAGGCAGAAACCCAATGTATATTTCAAGGTATGAAACTTTGGCTCCAGTTTGGCTGAAGTTTAGAGTGGGCTGAGTGGTGTAATATGAAGCAAAACTGAAAAGTTAGAGGAACATTGGATAATGGAGGATTCTGAATATCTAGCAAAATAATTTTAACATTATTCAGTAGGCAATAAAAAGTCATTAGAGGTGTTTAAGCACCAAAGTGCCGTGACCAGATTTTTGCATAAGGAATATTTCTGTTAGTGGTCTGAAGGATGATTCAGAGGGAGGAAAGAGTAGAGTCAGGAAAAACTTATGAAGCTATTGCAAGTACAACATATCCTTAGACATTTCAAAGCTTATTGTTGCTATTGGGATTTATAATTGCTCAACTCATGGCCAGAAATTTCATCTGATATATTATTCTATTTATAAACTATACCAGAGATATTTAAATAGAGTAGCAAAAGCAGCTAATTAAGAAAAGAAACACTATAATGAAACTGCTAATAATGGCTCTTGATTTCTATTGTACTTTTAGACTTACAAAAAGCTTTTAATAAAAAAGCTTATATATGTTAAAGTTTTTTGTGGAAACCCTTTGAGGTAGTTAGTGATGAGGTGCTCAGACTCTAGCCCTGAGACCATATCTCTTCCCAGCCCAAAGATCCTCTCTCTGGCAACAACTCATGAGTGGACTGCAGTGAGGCAAACTATCTCTCCCTGTTACAAGAACAAGCTGACCTCTGTAGAATTTCCCTTATATGAACAGGACTCTCTTGTGCCAGCAGAACTATCATATACTGGCTCCCACAGTTACTATATGCAATCCAGAGGTCAAGCCATAGAAGTCAACTCCCAAGACTATCTTGTTACAGATGTAGATGCATAGATGTACTGACCCTTTGGAAGACAAACACCCCAGGCCATGCCAGTAGAGAATGATGCCTGTGCCCAAGGTACAGAAACTGTATGTTCACTACCTAATTACCATACTTACAACACAATTTAGTTTCTTTCCCATATAAGCTTTAGCATCATTCCTATTAAGTTGCAAGTTCCATAAGGAGCTCTGCCTGCCATATCAGCACTATAATAAACCTTTTGCCACTTGACTGGGAGACTGCTTGAGTCTGCGAATTCTTTCCAGACAACTCCACTCTGCATCTCAGTATTTCTGGTTCCCTGCACCCCTAAAACCACATCAGTTAGGTATTGTTATTATAATCATTTCATACATGAGGAAACAAAATTTAAACAAATTGCTTGGGTTCACACAGCTAATAAGTGTTTGACACAATATTTAAACCCAGTTTTTCCCAACAAGTCTGGTATTCTATTTATTGTGCCATGATTTCCCTCCAAGATAAATAAGGAAAGGGATCAAATGCAAGATATTATCTGTAAAATCCTTTTCAATTCTTCTTAATTCTCAAGAATACTACAGGAGCACAACTCCATCAGAACCCACAGCCACAATAGTAAACATTTAAATTGTGTTGCCATAGTCCTAATGCTTGATGTGACTTTCTTCAGATTCCATCAGAGTATGAAGGAATATCACTAATACCTGAGAGCAAGCTAGTGAATTCTGATGTCCCTTGTCCCATCTCTGGAATTATCATGGTCCAGTAGACACAATGCATGGTTATAAAGCTTCAAGGGGTCTCCATGTGACTACCCTATATATTGAAAGGGGAGCAGAAACAAGAGTGAGGGAAGTGGCTCCATTTTTAGAAGGACAAAGATTAGATGGTCTCCTTAGTTGAGTGTCAGGTTTCAATTAAAGTGAGGAACTTGTAGGAATGTTGGTTCCAAAGTCAAATGATATTTAGTAGAAAGAATAAAATGGATATTTCAAAAGTCACAGTTTCAAAGAATTACTGGGTAGGTAAATAAATTTGTAGTGGACTTTATGAGTAAATATCATTAGATCCATAATGAGGGGTTTATGTTTGCAAAAGGACAGGGACAACATCTTATTTATTTGGGTAGCTCTGGCATTTGGTAGATGTGATGAATTGAATTGAAGTGAGATATGAGATATTTAATATTTACATTCTAAATCTTGGGAATGGGTTCTCAGCTAAAGAGTTTACATCCAGTTTTTAAAGTTTTTTTTCTAACATGTTTGTTTAGTTACTTATAATGATTATCTCAGATTTATTTTCTTTTATTGATTCTTTAAGGGGATTTTCATCATAAGAAACCATGGTGTGGCTGATAGAGCACTAAATTGTCACCAAATAGAACAGGGACCTAATCTTAACTGTATTACTAACATATGAAAATGATCACAGACCTCTCTGGCCCTCATTTCCTTTGCCTGTTAAATAAAGCATTTATATTAAATAAATCTTACACTTTTAAGCCTAGAGATTAGTACTGTTTATCTTATGATATACTGAAAGAAAAGTCAAATTTGTAATCAATCAATTAATTAACAAGAATTTATTTAACACCCAGTACTATATGCTGGACATTGTGAAAAATTTTGTTGCTACAGAGAATGACAAAAACAGTCCACACTCTCAAGGAATTTACATTCTAATTGGAGAGATAATATATATGTAAACAAGTACATCCAAGATGCAAACAGTGAAGATCAAAGATAACCCTAAAGGGAAAGCTGGTGTGATTTGGAAGCACAACCTGAAGAAAGAAGCATTTAAGTTAACTCTTATGGGAAGCCAGGGCTCATAAGTGGCAGAGTTAGGGAGCTGCTGGGAACATTTCCAGCATAGGCCATGGCTAGTATGAAAGCACAAAGTCAGAGTCTTGAATGTTATGGGCAAATATGAACAAATTGGTGAGTATAGCTGACTAATAGATTTGATTATGGGGAATAAACTATAAGAAGACTGGAAAGGAAGGAAGGGGCCAGGTTATGAAGATTTTTCAATGCTGAAGATAAGGGTTTATATTTGATCCTTGAGGTGACAGATAACCACTGAACTTTATCGGTAAAAGGGTGACATAGTCTTACCTACGCCTCAAGAAAATCACTTTGACAGCTATATAAAAGATATATTAGAATGGGGAAAGGCTCAAGATCTGTTACACTAGTCTAGTTGTGAGGTGATGAGGGCTTAAACTAAAGAAGTGGTCATATTAATGGAGAGAAAAATATCAGTTCTATATTCATCCACAAAAATGCCAGGAAAGTATAATCTTAGTCGTGTACCAATTTGAGGACCTAACTAGGGAAAGATCAAATCCTGAGAGCATTTTAAAATATTTTACCTGTGAAATATTTTTTAAAAACACCTATTTCGATACTTAGGAAAAATAAGGAAAATTGGGTGACTATTTGAATAATGTGAGCTAAAAGATGTGGAGACCTTTTGAGTTCCTATCATACACTATATATGAAGAAAGTATTTGAAAGGTTAGAATGGAGAAATTTGATTTAGTGATGCATAATAAGGCATTTTTTGTTTGCTCCTGTAGTCATTGTACAGAGAGTAAAAGCATAGCCAAATTAACAGATTACTTCAAATTTTATTATATGTATATGCACACAGCATACACCCAAATATACACACACATATGTAGATGACTCTAGACTAAATGAATCTGTGATGTCCTTGGTGTAGATATTCTCTTCAACAATGCAGATCACATATAACCTGTCCATACCTGCTCATTTTATATAATTCTTGTTTGTGCCTTATTTGTACTTATTTGTACCCTCCCATAAATTAAGCACAAGGAATCTATCCAATGAGTGGTGGATCTTTGTTTTCCCTTAACATTGAACAAAACAAAAACAAGCAAGAAAAAAAAAAACAGAAGACGTCATACAATATCCATTTGTTATCCTTTGTCAACATTTGATCAGCCCATTTTTGTTCTTGATCACACATTTATTTTATGACATCCTTTACTCAGCTTCTAGTTTTTAATTATATGCATAACCTTTTTACACTTGACATGTGCCTCTTTTTTGCCCTCAGTAATTCACATTTTTAATTATTTAGCAATTAACATGTTCTATGACTCCAGTTTTCTTTCCTTTCTTGTAGTATAAGGAAAGGGGCATTACAAGCAAAATCAGGGAGTAGGACCTGATTCTGACTTTGTCACTAACCAGCACTGGGCCTTTAAGAAAATCACTTTTTCTTCTAGTCCTCAATTTCTTTCAGCGAAGTGTACTTCAGATGTATAACAAAGTAGTTGTACGAGATGATTCTTAAGGTCCCTTGCAAATCTAAAACCTTATGAATCTTATGACATAAAGTTTAAAAATGTTAATTGTATGAATTTAGAAACTTTTGTTTTAGCTAATAAAATCCATCTACTTATTTTAGATAAAATGTGGGTGGTGAGATATGCAAATCTTCTTCCTATGAAGATAATGTTCCATTGGTGTTACCTGAGTGTGAAACATCAACCATCCAACTCATGATTATAATTAATGATTTACCTCAATTAAAATTAAAAGATAAATAGATGGAATCCTGATATATTTTTGCTCAGATTCTTTACTTTGGGTAACTGTTGAAAGATCCTCTTTAATGTGCTGATACTTCATATGTGTTAGAGGATGATGGTGATGATGGTGATGATGATGATGATGAGAGGTTTAAAGAGTATTTCGTTACTCTCATATTTGCCACCCATTCCATAACATGGCTGGCATATAATGGATCCTCAATACTCTTCTGTTTACCTGGATTTTGCTCTAGGTAGCATAGAGGTTTGGTAAAAGTTATAAGGCCATTTAGCGAAGACCAACTTTGCACCAATAGGCAAAACTATAAATAGTCTACCATATGTGATCTTCCATTTTCTCTATACATTTCTTCTTCCTACCCCAAAGATTTATTCATTAGGTTTTTCCCTTATGTTATGGCTTCACAATCACCTTTCCCATACAGTTCTCAAAATGCACCTAAGTTCAGACACCTTGCTAGGATTTCTGACAAATTCGTAAATCTGTTCAGCAAAATAACAATATAAATAGTGTTTATATAGTATCTTAATTAAGGTTTATATAGTACTTTATCTCATTTGATCTTCACAACTCTGAGATGTAAATGTTACTGATACAATTCCTTCTTCATTGTTGAGGAAACTGAGACTAAGAAGTTGAGTTACTTGCTATGTGTTATATGGCTTGTAAGTGACTGAGATGGGTTAAAAACAAAGTTTTCCTCACTCAGAATACATTGTTTTAGCTACTAAACCATGAAAACTAATAGGAGCATAAAGTCATGGAGTAGAGCAAATAAAGGATAATTATTTTAGTGATTATATGTATGGATATGTCTATACATATAGATATCATTCATTTAATTTATAATCTTTTTTAACCTTTTTACCATTTATTTAGGCAAATGTGTTACTTGTCTAACATGCTAGATTTTAGAAGAAACATATACATACACAGCCAATGTGTGTTACTTTTTTTCATACCCAGAATATTGTGGGGTTTTTTTTGGCCTTCTATTCAATGCCTTCTTTTTTTCTTTTGGTTTCTATACAGTACTTAAAACTCAGAAGACCAACACAATTTGTTGCCTTAAGATAAATGATAAACAAGTTCCCAACTCTCCTGAGTTCTCTAGTTGGTAAAAACAACAACAAACAAGCAAAGTAAAATTAAAAAAAAAATGACTTGTAAAAGTAAATTTAAACTCAGAGATTTATGTCAAGGTCAGCTCAGCTATAACACACACGTATACACGTATATATGTACATGCATACAACATACACCCTAATATACACACATATGTAAATTACTTAAGACTAAATGAATCTGTGATGTCATTGATATAGATGTTCCCTACAACAATGCATATCATATATAATCTGTCCGTAACTGCTCATTTTATCTAATTCTTATTTGTACCCTCCCATAAGTTGAGCACAAGGTATATATCCAATGAGTGGTAGGTCTTTGATTTCCCTTGACATTGAACAAAACAAAGACAAAGCAACAGATCTCATACAATATCCCTTTGTTATCCTTCTTTGTCAATATTTGATCAGTCCATTTTTGTTCTTGATCACACACGTCTTTTATGACATCTTTTACTCTGCATCTACTTCATAGTTATTTATTGTATGCTGCAGCCTTTTTATACATAACATGTGCCTCTTTATTGCCCTTTGAGTAATTCACATTTTTTTATTATTTAGAGACTAACATTTTCTTTGACTCACCACCGTGCATCAACACTGGCTGAATATTTGTATTCAAAATGAGCCTTTTATTCAAAGTGAAATTTATTGCAATTAGAGGACCTTTTCAATTTCACAATCAATCAATAAGCATCAATCCACTAATTGCCTATGTGCCAGGCACTGGTGATATAAATACAAGAAATTATCAAAGTTAAATCAGCCCACTGTCCTCTTCCTGTTTAATTTGGGTCCCAACTTTTGCTCATTAGCAATGCCAAATATCTATGAATATTGCATATGTGTATTTATATGCATACATACAAAGAGGTGAACTATGTCATCTTATGATATTTTACAAAATATGGAAAAAGGTAGTCTTCATCTACTTGATATAGATGGTGATTATTTTAACATTTTTATTGATAATTTCAATAAAGGCAATGATGACATGTTCATCAAAATTTCAGTCAACACAAAGGGAATGATGGCCAACTCTCTTAATAATAGATCCAGGATTGAAAAAAATCTTGAATTTGACATTTGACTGAATCTAAGAACATGAAATTCAATAACAATAAAAGTAAAATGTACCACTTGGGTACCAAAAATACCCAACAAGAACTATTTTACCAGTTTGAGACAGAGGAGGCATCATTAAATATCAATTCTGATAAAAATTAGGGGGTGTTGATAGACTTCAAGCTTAATATATCACTGTGTAATGTGGCAACCAATAAAGTTAATTTCATATTGGACCACATTAGGATAAGATAAAGGCTCCAGGAATAGGGAGATGAAAGTCCCACTGTTCCCTTCTCTCATCAGACCTCACTTACAGCAATACTTCTTAAACTGGGTTGCAACCTTGTATGGAGTCACGAAAAATTTGGCAACAATAAAAAGGTTTCTGAACAGGCAAAGACAAGAAATTAATTAAAAATCAAATGCATGATGCATGCAAGGTGTTTCTGGCAGCACTTGCCTCTGTTGCATGGCACAACTTAACTGCAGCCTTGGTTCTGAACACAAAGCATGTGCACTTTGTACTCTGAAAAGCCTCAGGCCGTGCAATGCCAACTAACAAATGAGAAAAGGGGTGGCAAGTGGAAAAAAGTTTAAAAATCCTCAACTAGAGTATCATATTCAATGTTGGATATCAATTTAAGAATAATATTAATAAGTTTTCATGGCAGAGCAGATTGTTGTAGGTGCAGAGTTCATGCCACTTTTAGGTATTGATTGAAAGAATAGAAGATATTTAATAAGAAGATATTTAATAGAAGATATTTAAGATAAGACAGAATGGGCTACACAATAATTGTTCTGGGCTTTTTTTTGTTTTTTTTTCCCCAATTTTGAAGTAAAGATTAGAGAGGTTCTGTTTGGTCTTAGAAGACAAAACCAAAAGAAGTCAGTGGAAATTTCAAAGAGAAAAAATTAGCCTTGAAGTCAGAAAAACTCCCTAACAATTACAGCTGGCCAAAATGAGATGAACTACCCCAAGAAATGATGGAATTCCTCTCCATGAAAATATACAAACAGACGCTGGATGATCACTTATCAAGTATATTATAAAACAAATTCTTTCATATGTGGTATAACTTAGTGATTAATGAAGTCACTTTCAGCTTTCAAATTCTGCATTCTAGAGATTGATCTGACCAGCACATACAGATATTTGTCCTTATAATATAGGGGATCCAGTAAAAATACCAGGTTGAAGGATTGCCTTCAGATAAGAAAGGTCTTCCAAATGTTCCAATTTGATGATAACAATGTGCTGGTCAGATCAATTCCACAATCCTTCAACCTGGTCTTTGTATTGGATCCCGTATATTATAGGTGCAAATATCTTTTTTAAGCATATATCACTTATACATACATCTGATAGATACATTTTATGCTTTGCTTGTGGCCAGCATATTTTTGGAAAAAAGCAGTGTGATTCACATTAACTACAGTGATGATGACGTTTACTTAAAAGATAATTTCTTATTTCTTTTACTTGTACTTTTTTTTGTTTTGGTCCAGATCTGTTACTTTTTATTAATGCAAGGAACTCCCAATGAGGAAACTTTTCTCCTAAAGCAGATTAACAACTGTTCTGCAAATCATTTTCTGAGAAACTTGTATGAGATGGTTGTTATTGTCTTTCATTTTTGAAGAGGACCAAAATATCACTATGTTGGAGTCAAGTTATGGCATGTTTCACTGTGGCTGGTCAGGTCAATACCAGCTTGTTTCAGCTAACGAGAGGTTAAGGATTTGTCTAGGGATAGAGAGGAAGCATGTATCATAATGAGGTCTTGAATCTAGGCCTTTGTTATGCTTATGTCAGCTCTCTCACATTTACACATTTTTATTCCCTATTTCAAGAACATGGCAAACAAACAGCTTACAATGAAAAGGATAACTTCATAAAAGAAAAATAACACAAGTTAATGGCCATGTGGCTTAAAACATATTAAATAATAATATTATGTTTGCATGATCATATCATTTTCAAAATTTGAAGGTTTGATGAAAATTAATACTTTGTTTTCATCCAAAAGTCTGATAACATTGCAAGAGATATCAGTGTTAATGGTTTGGAAAATCAGAGTTTCCCTTGGGCCAGATTTCTCAATCACTAAAGATATGACACAGCAAGATAGCAAAAAAGAAAAGAGAATTAATCACTGTTCTCTAATCCTCCCAACAGAAACTATTCACTGAGAAAACAAGATGAAGGTTTTTTTTTTATTATTTCATTCAATCGTGAGAGGAAAGGTGTTTTGTTTTGTGGTTTTTTCTTTTAGCTTTTTAAGATTTCACCTGCTTTTAGCCTTTACCTTGTTTTCTAGTTTTAACAGTTTTAGCTTTGATTTTATTAGGATAGGGAGCTCCAAGGGAGAATCTACTTTACTAATGAAATCAGCACTTTCTCTGCAACTTATAAAGCTAGAGTCTTAAATAGTTTTGGGGGGAGGGGAAATGACTTTTCTAGAGTAACACAGTCATAATGTGTTGGGGGACTAGAACATAGGTTTATAACACTTCAAAGCCAACTCCTTCTTCAGTGTACCATGGCAGTAATTTTCTTTTGAGAAAATTACTGTGTATATACTTGTAGCATATTAATAATAGACTTTTAAAATTTAATTATAAATAGCAACATATATGTTGATTAAATTATGAAAATACAACAAAATATAAGTAATGAACTTTTGATATTAATTGAGGTTGATAGAGAAAATGGATGATTTATTCTAGTGTTTTAATTCTAGTGGCATGTTATATATCTTTTTCTTCTTCCATTCCTTTATATTATGTTTTGATGGCAGATAATTTTACTCTTTCACTAGCATTAGAAATTAATATGTGAGGTTGTGTTTTCCCCTTTATAATAACCATATCAAAATTGCTTTGACATCTAAGTATTTTGAAATTTTTAAATTGTATTTCCATATGCAGTGAAAAGAGATGATTAAGTGTCTACATTTCCCCACTCTGCTAAATAGAATCAATTGAATGTTCAGTGTTAAAGAATTTACAAGTATATATTTTATGATATTAAGCAAACATAATTTATTGTTGTTATTTGGATTTTTGAATGAGATTCTTTTGAAGTATTGCTATTTAGATTTTTGAGCTGTCATTTATTTAGCTCCATTATGTCAATATTTATTCTGTTATTTCATATGTACAATTGATTTAAACCTTTGGTTGATTGAATCCCTTTGTTTATATGTTGTAACTATGATCTTGCACATTTGAGGAATAAGGTATTTCCAAGAAGTGAACTTTCTCTAAATGTGAAGCTTTTGTCACTTAAGCACCAACAGAAAGAGAATGTTTAGCCATTTTTGTGAAAATATTTCTGAAACAGACTACATACTTCCCTTGCTGAAGTAGATTAAGCAGAATATAATTGGCAGAGATATTTCTTTAGTACTGACATGTTGTCCTCATAATAAATGGCCCCAAACTGAAGTACTTTATATAATTCTTTTCTTTCAATGCTGTTCATTACAATTTCAGGTTACTGTCATAGTTACTTCTGATCTGTGACTGTGTTTAATAAATAAATATATATGCAATATATTATAATTAATATATACATTAATATATGTTTATATAAGTATAAATGATTTGTGATAGCCCCAGACCTATCTTATGGAGAAAAATTCACCTTTTTCTGTTGACTTCCACATTCCCAATTGTTGCAGTTGACTGAAGTTGCCAGAAATAAGATGAGAAAGCCAGATATTAGTAAACTACTAAAAACTCTGAAAGGCAACTATTTTTTATAGCACTTTCCATCATTACCTCAAATAAGCTCTGCAAAATCCCCAAATTCCTATGAGGTAACATATAAATTTTACCTTATTTCAAACCCAAATCTTTATGCAATTATCACCATAAACATTTATCGAGTGTGATGATGTGCAAAGAATTAACATAAGTGAATATAGATGTTTATTGTTTTTTTCTTTTTCATAGAATTTTAGATAGATAATAGCATCTTAGGTCTAAAAACATTCTTCGGAGAAGGAACCAAGATGGTGGGGTTAAGGCACAGACTTGCCTGAGCTGTTTCCCAAACTCATCCAAATACCTTGAAATAATGACTCTAAACAAATTCTAGAGTGGCAGAACCCACAAAAAAATGGAGTGAAAAAATTTTCCAGCCCAAGATAAGTTAGAAGGTTGGCAGGAAGCATCAGGAGTAGAGAGGAGCACAGTCCAGCACAGGCCATACCAGCATAGACTGGGCCCCATCAAATCAGGAGCAGGCCGCAGGGCAATGAATCTGTGGTAGAAATGGTTGTTTCCTGGTCTCTCAGCACGCAAATGACAAAGACAACTTAGAAGATCAGCAGGAAAGGTCTGTCAAGCCTGGGTCAGAGTGGAGCACTGTGAAGCACAGGCCCTTCCAGGACAGACCCTGAACCAGCAAACCAGAAGCATGCCTTAAGGGCCACTGAAGCAATAGTGGCAGCAGCTGATACCGAAGGTCTCAGCCCGCAGATGGTAAGGAGGTCAGACAACTAGTTAGAAGATTACAGGGGTCTCTTTGCTAGCACTGAAACATGAATCTGTTGCTTTGTCCATACCCAGATTTGGGACACAGTCTTCTGTGGTAGTGTCAAGGCAAGGAGGAGCATTAGAACAGCATAATTTGCAGCCACAGTGGAGCAAAACTCTTTTCACAGTTCTAGGGCAGAAAATAATGCTTGTGGTTACTCATATACTAGAACACAGGTCAGGAAACCAGTAAACACTTCTCCTTAGATCATACGACCTTGGAAGAACTGAAAACTTATAGGTCCCAAGGAGTACCTCTAAAAATGACTGCACAAAACCCCTGAAGCTTCAGACAGTGTACCCTCAACCCAGGAAACAGAGCCCTACTTTAACAAAGAAAAAAAAGTCAACTGATAGGCTGGGAAAATTAGCAAACAACAGAAAAAATTCTGGGCATAGGAAGTTACTATGGTGACAAAGAAGATCAGAATGGACCTCAGGCCATGGAAGAGTTCCAAAAGGATTTGGAAAATCAAGTAAGAAAAGTAGAGGAAAAATTTGGAAGAGAAATGAGAGTGATTCAAGAAAATTATGAAAAATAAGTCAACAGATTGCTAAAGGAGATACAAAAAATACTGAAGAAAATAACACCTTAAAAAATAGACTAACCTAAAAGGCAAAAGAGCTCCAAAAAGTCAATGAGGAGAAGAATGCCTTAAAAGGAGGCCCAAAGATCATGGAAGAAAACACTGCCTTAAAAATTAGAATGGAACAAGTGGAAGCTAGTGACTTTATGAGAAATCAAGAAATTATAAAACAGAACCGAAGCCAGGAATACAAGGCTGGTTCAATATTAGGAAAACTATTAGCATAATTGACCATATCAACAACAAAACTAGCAGAAACCATATGATCATCTCAATAGATGCAGAAAAAGCCTTTGACAAAGAACAACACCCATTCCTATTAAAAACACTAGAAAGCATAGGAATAAGTGGAACCTTCCTTAAAATTATAAATAGCATCTACCTAAAGCCATCGACAAGCATTATTTGTAATGGGGATAAGCTAGATGCATTCCCAATAAGATCAGGGGTGAAACAAGGATGTCCACTATCACCCCTATTACTCAATTTGGTACTAGAAACTTTAGCTGTAGCAATAAGAGAAGAAAAAGAAATTGAAGGCATTAGATTAGGAAAAGAAGAAACTAAATTATCACTTTTTGCAGATGATATGATGAGTTATTTAGAGAATCCTAGATAATCAAGTAGAAAACTACCTGAAATAATAAACAACTTTAGCAAAGTTGCAGGATATAAAATAAACCCACATAAATCCTCAGCATTCCTATACATTACTGACAAAGACCAACAGCAAGAGATAGAAAGAGAAATTCCATTCAAAGTTACTGTAGAAACTATAAAATATTTGGGAGTCTATTTGCCAAGACAAACCCAGGGCCTATATGAATGTAACTATGACATACTTTTCACGCAAATAAAATCAGATCTAAATAAATGGAAAAATATCAGTTGCTCATGGTTAGGCCGAGCTAATATAATAAAAAGGAAAAATTTCCCTAAATTAATCTATCTACTCAGTGCCATACCAATCAAACTACCAAAAAATTATTTTACTGAGCTGGACAAAATAATAACAAAATTCATCTGGAAAAACAAGAGGTCTAGAATATCTAGGGTATTAATGAAAAGAAATGCTAGAGAAGGTGGCCTAGCCATACCAGATATTAAACTGTACTACAGAGCAGCAGTCATCAAAACTGCCTGGTACTGGTTAAGAAACAGGGGTGTGGATCAGTGGAATAGGATAGGTACACAAGTAGGAGAAATCAACCAGTTTAGCAATCTACTCTTTGATAAACCCAAAGAGGCTAGCTTCTGGGCTAATAATTCACTATTTCACAAAAACTGTTGGGAAAATTGGAAAATGGTAGGGCAGAAACTGGGCATAGACCAATATCTTACACCATATACCAAAATAAAGTCAAAATGGGTTCATGATTTAGGAGTAAAATCTGATACTATAAGTAATTTGGGAAAGCAAGGAATAGTTTACTTATCAGATTTATGGAAAAGTAAAGAATTCATGACCCAACAAGAGATAGAGAGCATCACAAAATGCAAAATGGATAATTTTGATTATGTCAAATTGAAATGTTTTTGTACAAAAAAAGCCAATGCAACAAAAATTAGGAGGGAAGCAGAAAATTGGGAGAAAATCTTTGCAACTTGTATCTCTGATAAAGGCCTCATTTCTAAAATATACAGGGAACTTAGCCAAATATATAAGAATACAAGCCATTCCCCAATTGAGAAATGGTCAAAGGATATGAACAGGCAGTTTTCAGAGGAAGAAATTAAAGCTATCTATAGGCATATGAAAAAATGCTCTGGATCGCTACTGATTAGAGAAATGCAAATCAAAACAACTCTTAGATACCAATCTCTCCTGTCAGATTGGCTAAAATAACAAAACAGGAAAATGATAAATGCTGGAAAGAATGTGGGGAAATTGGAACATTGTTACATTGCTGGTGGAGTTGTGAGCTGATCCAGCCATTTTGGAGAGCAATTTGGAATTATGCCCAAAGGGCTATAAAACTGTTCATACCCTTTGACCCAGCAATACCACTTCTAGGGTTGTATCCCAAAGAAATCACACAAGCAGGAAAAGGACCCATATGTACAAGGATATTTATAGCAGCTCTTTTTGTGGTAGCTAAGAATTGGAAATCAAAGGGATGCCCATCAATTGGGAAATGGCTGAACAAGCTGTGTTATATGAAAGTAATGAAATACTATTGTGCCATAAGAAATGAGGATGATAGGGACTTCGTAACAACCTGGAAAAACCTACACAACATAATGCTGAGTGAGCGGAGCAGAGCCAGGAGAACATTGTACACAACCACAGATATATGGATTCTGTGAGGACCAACCCTGACATACTTCACTCTTCTCAGCAACGTAAGGTGCAAGGACAACTCCAGGGGACTCACGATGGAGAATGCTATCTTCATCCATAGAAAGAACTGTGAAGTTTGAATGCAGATTGAGGCGCACTTCATGCTTGCCTTTTTTCTTCTCTTTTGTTTTTGTTTTTGGGTTTTGTTTTGTTTTTTTTTTTTTTTGGTTCTGTCTCTTCTTTCTCATGATTCATTCCATTGGTCATAATTCTTCTCCACAACTTGACTAGTGTATAAATTAATTCAATGTGAAGTTATACATGGTAATTATATGAGATTCCATGCCATCTTGGGGAGGAAGGGGGGAGGGAGGGGAGAAAATATGGATCTCAAAATTATGTAGAACCGTGTGTTGTAAACTAAAAATAAAAAAAAAGATTTAAAAAATGAAAAAAAAAAACAGAACCGAAGAATGAAAAAAAAAGGAAGACAATTTTCATTGGAAAAATGGCTGATGTGGGGAATGGATCCAGGAGAGATAATTTAATAATTCTTGTACTACCTGAAATCCGTGATCAACAAAAGAGCCTAGATATCATCTTTCAAGAATTTATCAAGGAAAACTGTCCTGATATTCTAGAACCAGAGGGTAAAATAGAAATTGAAAGAATCCACTGATTGTCTCCTGAAAAAAGATACCAAAAAGAAGACTGCCAGGAACATTGTGGCTAAATGCCAGAATCCCCAGGTCAAGGAGAAATATTGCAAGCAGCAAGAAAGAAACAATTCAAGTATTGTGGAAACACTATCAGGAAAATACAAGATCTAGCAACTTCTACATCAAGGGATCAAAGGGCTTGGAATATGATATTCTGAAGGTCAAAGGAGCTAGGATTAAAACCAATAATCACCTACCCAGCAAAACTGAGTATAATACATCAGGGAAAAATATGGATTGTCAATAAAATAGAGGACTTTCAATCTTTCTTGATGAAAAGACCAGAGCTGGATAGAAAATTTGACTTTCAAATACAAGAATTAAGAGAAGCATGAAAATGTAAGCAGAAAAGAGAAATCATAAGGGACTTACTAAAGTTGAACATTTTATTTACATTCCTACATGGAAAGATGGTATTTGTAACTCAAGAAAACTTTCTCAGTATTAGGGTAGCTGAAAGGAATATACATATATAGACAGAAGGCACAGGGTGAGTTGAATATGAAGGGATGATATCTAAAAAAAAATAAACTTAAGTGGTGAGTGAGGAATATATGAGAGAAAGAGAAAGGGAGAGATAGAATGGGGTAAATTATCTCACATAAAAGTGGCAAGAAAAAGCAGTTATTTTGGAGGGGAAGAGGGGGCAGGTGAAAGGGAATGAGTGAATATTTCTCTTATCGAATTTGACTTAATGAGGGAATAACATACATCCTCAATTGGGTATCTTACCCAACAGGAAAGTAGGGAGGAAGGGGATAAGATGTGGGGATGATAGAAGGGAGGACAGTTCAGGGAAGGGGGTAGTCAAAAGTAGACACTTTTGAAAAGGGACAGAGTCAAAGGAGAAAATTGAATAAAGGGGGACAGGATAGGATGGATGGAAATATACTTAGTCTTTCACAATGTGACTATTATGGAAGTATTTTGCATGACAATACATGTGTGGCCTATGTTGAATTGCTTGCCTTCTTAAGGAAGGTAGGTAGGGAGGGAAAAAGGGAGAGAAATTGGAACTCAAAGCTTTAAAAGAAATGTTTTTTTTAAAGTTGTTTTTACATGCACCTGGGCAATAAGATATACATGCAATGGGGCACTGAAATCTATCTTGCCCTACAAGAAACATAGAGGAAAAATGATAAGGGGGAGGAAGTGAGGTGATAGAAGGGAGGGCTGCCTGGGGAAAGGGACAATCAGAATATTTGCCATCTAGAGGGTAGAAATGCGGACAAAATTTGTTACTAAAAATCTTGTGGAAATCAATGTTGAAACTAAAAATATTACATACACATCGTTTTAAAAATACCGAAGAAAATAATTACTTAAAAAACAGACTAGACTAGGCCAAATTGTAAAAGAGGTACAAAAAGCTAATGAGAAGAAGAATGCCTTAAAAATAATTGGCCAAATTGAAAAGAAGCTACAAAAATCACTGAAACAAATAATTCCTTAAAGTTAGAATTGAACATATGGAACCTAATGACTTTATAAGAAATTAAAAGCAAACAAACAAACAATAAAACAATAAAAGAAAAGTAAAAGAATAAAAAAGAGAAGATAATGTGAAATATCTCTTTGGAAAATAATAACTTACCTGGAAAATAGATATAGGAAAGATAATTTTAATATTATTTGATTACTTGAGAGCCATGACCAAAAAAAGGGGGGCCTCGACATCATCTTTTAAAGAACTTATTGAGGAAAACTTCCCTGATATTCTAGAATGATCAGGTAAAATAGAAGTTGAAAGAATCCACTGACCACCTCTTGAAAAAAATCCCAAAAGGAAAATTCCTAGGAGTATTGTAGCCAAATTACAGAGTTCCCAGTTCAAGGAGAAAATATTGCAAGCAACCAGAAAGAAACCATTCAAGTATTATGGAGCCACAGTCAGGATAACATGAAATTTAGCAGCTTCCATCTTCAAGGATCAGAGAGCTTGTGATATGATATTCTGGAAGGCAAAAGATACAAGATTACAAACAAGAATCACCTATCCAGCAAAACCGAACACACTCCTTCAAGGTTAAAAAATGTGGGTATTCAACGAGATAGAGGACTCTCAAGAATTCTTGATGAAAAGAACAGAGCTGAATAGAAAATTTGACTTTTAAATCCAAGACGCAAAAGAAACATCAAAAGACGAACAAGAAAGGGAAATCATAATGGACTTAATAATATTATACTGTTTACATGGGTAGATGATACTTGTAACTCATAAGAACTTATCATTATTAGGACAGATGAAAGGAGTATATATAGACAGAGAGCACAGGTGTAAGTTGAATATGAAGGAATAATATTTAAAAAAAATAAAATTAAGAAGAATGTACTGGAAGAAAGGGAAAGGGAGAGGTATAATGGTAAATTATATCACATATAAGTGGCAAAAAAGCTTTTACAATGTAAGGAAAGAAGAAGGAAGTAAGGGGGAGGTGAGTGAACCTTATTCTCATCAAAATTGGCTGAAAGAGGGAATAACATACACACTCAAAGAGGACGGGGTGACAGAAGGGAGGGTATATTGGGGGAAGGAGTAATCAGAGGGAACACACTTTTGAGGAGGGATGGAGTGAAAGGACAGAGAGAATAGAATAAAGGGGGAGACAGATAATAGGATGGAGAGGAATACATTTAGCAATAGAAACTGTGAAAAAAATTAAGTCAGTTTATTTGATAAAGGCCTCATTTTTCAAATATATGGAGAACTGAGTAAAATTTAAAAAACGAAAGCTATTCCTGATTGATAAGTGTTCGAAAGATATGAATTGTTTTCAGATAAAATAATTAAATCTATCTACAGCCATATGAAATAATGCACTAACCACTATTATTTGGAGAAATGCAAATTAAACAATTCTGAGTTACTACCTCATATATATTAGATTGATAATAGGAAAGAAAAGGAAAATGATCAATGCTGGAGGGCATGTGGTGGAGTTGAGCACTGGTTCAAATATTCTGTAGAGCAATTTGGAACTATGCTGAAAGAGCTATAAACCATGCATACCCTTTGACTGAACAATTCCACTGCCAGGTCTACATCCCAAAAGAGAGAAAAAAAACAGAAAGGAGAAGGACCTCTTTGTATAGAAATATTTATAGAAGCTCTTTTCTTGGGGTAAAGAATTGGAAATTAAATAAGATGATTGTCAATTAAGGAATGACTAAACAAATTGTAGTATGTGATTATAATGGAATAATATTGTGCTTTAAGAGATGATGAGCAGAATGCCCTAAGGAAAAAATACACAAACCAACCTGGAAAGACTTACATGAGCTGATGCAAAGTGAAATCTATTGTGTAAAAGTAACAGCAATGATGTGCAATGATCAGCTGTGAATGACTTAGCTATTCTCATCAATACCATGATCCAAGACAACTCTGAAGGACTTATGATGAAAAATGCTATCCATCCCCAGAGAAAGAATTGATTGTGTCTGAATACATATCAAAACATACTATTTTTTTACTTTATTTCTCTTGAGTTTTTCTTTGTTTTATTGCACAATATGACTATTATGGAAATGTTTTGCATGACTATACATGTATAACACATGTTGAATTGCTTGCCTTCTCAATGAGGAGGTAATTGGGCTGGAGGAAGGGTGAGAATTTGGGATTCAAAGTTTTAAAAACAAATGTCCAAATAATTTGTACTTGCAAGAGGAAAAATAAAATGCTAAATATGAAAAAAGAAATGGTCTTAGAATCCATCTACTCATTTTAAATAGGGGGCATATAACTGTTCAGCAAAGTGACCAAAACCACATAATCTCACCATAGATAAATAAATTTGCCTTTGTAGTGATCAAACTCAATTTTTTAAAAGATTAATTTATTTAATTTTGGTTTTCAACATTTATTTCCTCAAGATTTTGAGTTGCAAATTTTCTCCCCATCTCTCCCCTCCCCCCACCCAAAGATGGCATGTATTCTGATTGCCCCTTTCCTCAGTCTGCCCTCCCTTCTTTCACCCCACTATCCCCCTTCTTATCCCTTTCCCCCTTACTTTCTTGTAGTGCAATATAGGTTTTTATACCTAATTGCCTGCATATCTTCTTTGCCAGTTGCACGCAAAAACAACTTTTTTTTGAGCATCTGCTTTTAGAACTTTGAGTTCCAAATTCTCTCTCCTCTTCCCTCCCCACCCACCCTCCTTGAGAAGGCAGGCAATTCAATATACTTTATACATGTATTTTTATGAGAAACACTTCCATAGTAGTCATGCTGTGAAAGACTATTATTTCCCTCCATCCTATCTTGTCCCCCATTTATTCAATTTTCTCCTTTGATCCTGTGCCTTTTCAAAAGTGTTTGCTTCTAACTATCCCCTCCACCAATCTTCCCTCCCTTTTATCATCTCCTCCCTCTTATCCCCTTCTCCCCTACTATCCTGTAGGGTAAGACACCCAATTGAATGTGCATGTTATTTCCTCCTTAAGCGAAATCAAATGAGAGTAAAGTTCACTAATTCCCTTTCAGCTACCGCCTTTTCCCTTCCATGATAACAACTTTTTCTTGCCTCTTTTATGTGAGATAATTTGCCCCATTCTATCTCTCCCTTTCTCCTCCCAATATATTACTCTCCCATCTCTTAATTTTATTTTTTTAGATATCATCCCTTCATATTCAACTCACCCTGTGCCTTCTGTCTATATATGTATGTATATTCCTTTAAACTACCCTAATACTGAAAAAGGTCTCATGAGTTACAAATATCATCTTTCCATATAGGAATGTAAATAGTTCAATGTTAATAAGTCCCTTATGATTTCTCTTTTCTGTTTACCTTTTCATGCTTCTCTTGATTTTTGTATTCGAAAGTCAAATTTTCTATTCAGCTCTGGTCTTTTCATCAAGAATGCTTGAAAGTCCTCTATTTCATTGAAAATTCATTTTCCCTCTGAAGTATTATACTCAATTTTGCTGGGTAGGTGATTCTTGGTTTTAATCCTAGCTCCTTTGACCTTCAGAATATCATATTCCAAGCCCTTTGATCCCTTAATGTAGAAGCTGCTAGATCTTGTATTTTCCTGATGGTGTTTCCACAATACTTGAATTGTTTCTTTCTAGCTGCTTGCAGTATTTTCTCCTTGAACTTGGAACTCTGGAATTTGGCTACGATATTCCTAGGAGTTTTCTTTTGGGGATATTTTGCAAGTGGCAATCTGTGGATTTTTTCAATTTCTATTTCACCTTCTGGTTCTAGAATATCAGGACAGTTTTCCTTGATAATTTCTTGAAAGATGATATCTAGGCTCTTTTTTGAGGCTTTCAAGTAGTCCAATAATTTTTAAATTATCTCTCCTGCATCTATTTTCCATGTCAGTGGTTTTTCCAATGACATATTTCACTTTGTTTTCTATTTTATTCATTCTTTTGGTTCTGTTTTATAATTTCTTGATTTCTCATAAAATCATTAATTTCCATTTGCTCCATTCTAATTTTTAAGGAATTATTTTCTTCAGTGAGCTTTTGGACCTCTTTTTTTCCATTTGGACAATTCTGGTTTTTTTTAAGACATTGTTCAACTCATTGGCATTTTGGAACTTTTTTGCCATTTGGGTTAGTCTATTTTTAAGGTGTTTGTTTTCTTCTACATTTTTTTGGTCTCCTTCAGCAATCTGTTGACTTGTTTTTCATGATTTCCTTGCATCCCTCTCATTTCCTTTCCCAATTTTTCCTCTACTTCTCTTACTTGATTTTCTAAATGCTTTCTGAGCTCTTCCATGGCCTGAGACCAATTCATATTTTTCTTGGAGGCTTTGGATGTAGGAGCTTTGATTTTGTTGTCTTCTTCTGGTTGTATGTTTTGATCTTCTTTGTCACCAATGCAATATTCTGTAGTCTGAGTTTTTTTAACATTGTCTGCTCATTTTCCCAGCCAACTACTTGATTTTTGACCTCTTTGTCAAGTTATGACTCTGCTTTTCAGGGGAGAGTGCTCTGTCCCAAGCTTCAGGGGTTTTGCACAGCTGTTTTCTGTGCTACTTGTAGGCACATGTCAATTTTCAGTTCTTCTGAGGTGGTATGATCTGAGGAGAGGTGTTTACTCCTCTCCTGGCTTGTGTTTTGGTCTGTGAGTGACCTCAGGCACTCTTTTCTGCCTGGAACTGCTAGAAGGATTCTCTCTTCCCAGCCACCACAAGCTCTGCCACACCAACACTCTTCCTTACCCCAGCACTACCAGCCCAGACTGCAACCCAGATTCAAGAAGGATAGAGCCAGAGAATTCTGCCTCAGCACAAGCAAAGAGAGCCCTGCACCCCTGCTGTGATCAGCCACTTGATTCCCCCTACTATCTGTGGGCCTAGAGATCTAGAAGCAGGTGCTGCTGCTGCCACCACCACTGCAGCTGCCTTCTCAGCCCCGATGCTGAGGTCAGACTGCACCCTTCTCTTATCCAGGTCCAACAGAGTTTTCCCACTGACCTGTTAAGTTGTCTTTGGCAATCGTGGGTTGAGAAGTCTGGAGACTCCCATAGCTCAGTGATTCAGTGCCCTGAGGCCTGCTCCACTTGGTCTGCTCTGACCTGGTCTGTGCAGGCCCAGTGGGCTGCCCTCTGCTCCCAGCACAGTGAGGTAGACCCTTCCCAGTGACTATCCAGATCCTTTTGGCCTAGAGACTTGTTTTACCCTGTCATTTCATAGGTCCTCTAGTTCTAGAATTTGTTTAGAGTCATTTTTTTACAGGTGTTTGGAGTGATTTGGGAGAGAGCTTAAGCAAGTCCCTGTTTTTACTCTAACATCTTGGCTCCACCATCTCCCAACTAAGTTTTATTACTATTTTCTAGAAAGCTTGAAATTTAGCACCCAGTTCTTTAAATAATTTGCTATTTTGTAAGAGCAAGTCACTTAACCCCTCTATTTCTCATGCATGTAATAAAAATGATAATATCTATCTGACAACGTTGTTGTGAAGTGATTTTCAAAACGTTAAGTGCTATGTGTTATTTTATTATAATTATCAGTAATATGTTTTTATTGTTATTATGACAGAATGTGGAATCTTGCTTACTAGAGTCTGAAAGGGACTTCCCAAGCTTTTAGAGGGAAATCATTTCTGTTTAGGCTTTGGCATGCATGTTTTTCTGCATTTTGTCTTCCTAGTACAAATCCTCATTATTGTCTGTCCTATAAAAGGACTCTCTCTTTGTCAATATAGAAGTAGATTTAAGCACAAAGGGTGCAGATATCTGTTAGATTCTCCATTTTGGGTGGAATAGTGGCCAGTTTCTAGTATGGAGCCACTCATGTCATAAAAGAAGGGAAGAAAAATAGAGCCTATTTCAATTTTGTCTCCACATTCATATAGGCTTAGGAGGACAGTGCAGAGGAATTACCATGGTCATTGTATTGGATGCTACATTTCTCTTAATGCATCCTAAGATAGCATTAGCTTTTGGGGTTGCCATATCACATTTGGGATTCATATTGAACATGAAGTCTACTAAAAGCACCAGAACAGTTTCAAGGAACTGTTGTCTAGACATATCTTCCATATCTTGTATTTATGAAGTTAGATGTTCAAATCTAAAGGCCAAATTTTGCTTATCCTTATTAAAATTCATCTTACTCAATTCATTCTATTGTTCTAGCTTGCTGAGATGAATGAATACATGAAAAGTCAATCGATCAACAAGCATTCGTTAATCAGACATATTTCCCATTTAGTTGGCAGAGTGAACAGGGCTAGAGCAACCCAGCTCTCATACAAGTACTCTAGCAAAATAAAATGTAAAAACTACATAGCACCAGACTGAATATTGATTAAGAAATACTAGAGACAACTTAAAAGCCTTCATCCAACCCACCTCTGCACAAACTGATAACTAAAGGTTTGTGTGAACTAAGAAGGTTGCAAGAAGAAAATCTGGGGTAAGTGCAGAGCTAGGAAGTCTTTTAGCACAGGTCAGATTTACTCCAAGGGCACTTGGAGCTGGCAGCACTGCGTATGAGAGAATTCCAACAAAGAAATGCCAGCCCAGTAGGATACTTGTAGCACTCTGACTTCATATGTTGGGAATGGTGCTGGTAAAGCTTTGACCAGGAGAGAAGCTGTCAAGCCAGGATATTGTAGGGGCTCTGAAAATAACCCAATAACCATTACAATAAAATTCTCAGATTAAAAAGAAATGATATGTCCACAACTATTACACTGAAAAAAAAAAGTGAAGAAAGAGATGAAAAGAATACTATAAATGAAATGCACTAGAGAAAATAATTGGAAGGAAAATAAGCATATCAGTTTCCTAATTTAATAGATGAATAAATTTATGTTTAGATAAATTAGGTGATTTATCGAAGGTCACAGTTCAGTAAAAATTAGCCCCAGAATTCCTACTCAGTAACAGTTAATGCATTATTAAACAAGGGACCCCAAATTAATTAGCTCTTCTATATATATCACACTCACACTGGTAGGACTGTGAATTTTATAGCTGTAATTCTCAAATACTCATGATTGTGTCATGTACAATACTTTTTTGCAGCATATAGAAATTGAAGGATGAGACATTTAAGGGTAAAAGCATCAGGAAAAAGATGTAAAAGGTAAATTTCTCCTTTCTTTCTTTCTTCCTTTTTCTTTCTTTCTCTCTCTCTTTCTTTCTTTCTTTTTCTTTCTGTCTTTCTGTCTTTCTATTTTTCTTTCTTTCTTTCACAATTTTAGCCACATTTCCTTTTTTTTTTCTGTGAAAGAGTAAATCAAGTATATCTCCCAATTTAGACTTTTAAAGACTAAATTAATAAAACTAAAATCTCCAAGTCATGGCAAAATCTCAATATATTGATGATAATTTCATTACGATTTAGCAAATGTCATCACTTCATATTGTTCTCAATTGTTAAGATGTATAACATATTGACTAGGATTTGTTGCTCAGTATTTGTGACCAAGGTATAGGAAGCTTGGTTATTTTCTAAAGTAGTGTGGGGTTACTATTACATGGGAGAAAGGATGTGATCCAGGAGCAGTGAGAGATAGGATTGGTATGTTTGTTGAGATACAAAAATTCATCATTAATTAATTAATGTAATATTGATTTTACTTATCCATAACTAATAAAACTATTATTAGCTATCATTTAAAGACCATTTTATTCTTTTTTCAACCACTTGTTTTACAATAACCTTGCCAGATTAAGTAGTGGAAGCATTATTATCTCTTTTATAGATGGGAAAATTGAGACAGATATTTACTGGCCTACAATAATACTGCTACTAACTATCAAATCCAAGTCTTGAATCAAGGTCTTCTGATTCTAAGCCTAGTGCCTTTTCCACTTCAATATGTCTTCTGCAATGACAGTTATTAAGCATATCAATTATTAAATTATCCCTACCACAAAACACTACAGAAATGAAATTTTGCTTGATCTTAAGCAGCCAGAACTAGGAGCAATGAGAGAGAGGTGCAAAGCTTAAATTTGGCTTAATCTATGTGAAACAAAACAAAACCAAACCAAACCTATGCTCTTAATTAGAGCACTTAGAAATGGAATGGGTTGCATCATAAGTTAGCACTCTCCCTTCCTCTGGAAGTTCACAAAGAAGGATTGGACTGACTATATTATAATTTTTTTGAAGTGTGATTTGGACTAAGTACTTATCAAGATTCCTTTCAATTCATATTCTGTGATTTCTGAATATAGAAGTGAGCTATAAAGAATTAATAAAGGTTGGAGAAAAGAATTATCCCTAAATGGCATGAATTATTTTGCAATTAGACAAGTACCTCTCTTATTAGGATGCTCAGGTCACTCTGATCTATTTGCTGACACTGCTTATCTTTCCTACTGCATGCAATGCACCAGGCATGATGGCATCAGGGAAAGGAAAGCTTTTTTTTTTTAAATTTTGTGCATTGAGTTTTAATGCCAATGAGCAATCATTGGTATGGGGCTTTTTAAAATATAGGTAGATTGCTAAAATTATTATTGTGGAAGACAGGGAGATTCAGAGGTCCAGCAGTTTTGGCTTTGTCACTTTTGAGAACATGGATGATACTAAAGAAGTGATGATGGCCAAGAATGGAAAATGTTGATGGGCTATAGATTAGATTTGTTTTTATGATTTGTCCTTTCTTCACAAAGAGGATGGATGGCATCATGAAGGTGATAATTTGACTTGCACCTGAACTGGATTTAAGTGAGGCAGAACCATCAGTCTCACTTACTCCTCTAGAATCATTGAAGTCCAGTGGCAAGACAAAAGTTGAGGTGACTGGTGATGGCCCATGATGGAGAGGGTGACCTTTGCCTTTCTAAATTAAGGTCTTTCCCATGCCTCAGTGTGCCTGAGACAAAACCCATTCAATGACTAAGGGCTAGGTGAGAACCAATTAGGCAAATCATCAGAAATTTTTGGTCCTATGTATACTTAGGAAGTCCATTCAGTGGCAGAGGCTTCTTCTGTGGGGTTTGAAATCAAGGCTGTGGCTTCTCTAGAGGAGGAAGAGACCAAAGTTATAGGGGAGAAAATTTGAATTGGGAAGTGGAGGATATAGATATTCCAGAGACTATTACAATAATATCTGGAATCAAGGAGAATAGGGTGACAGATCTTGGGGGAGGTGGGTCTTAAAGAGACAGCTATAGCAATTAAGCTATACAGGGCAGGCAAAAAACCTTCCCTAATCAAGACCATCTTTCCAATGGCTGTATTTATAAAGATTTTTGGAGATAAAATGTATCGTTATTGTATATTACACATCTACTTGTACTTACTTTTGTAGTATTATCAGTTCTGATCTTGTCCAACATATCTGACAGCTTCTGACATGAGATGGCTTAATCATACCTTTCTTTTAAGAAAGCGCCTGTCTCTTCCCAAGTATTTCTGAAAGCATTTTTGAAAGTAATTCAGATCTTATTTTTTCTTTTCATCATGAGCCAAGGATTTTTTTTTTGTTGTGTATGTGGGGTTTATTTTAATAAATTTTTTCAATAGAATTTGTGAAGTTAGAGGCTTTTTAAAACAGTGTATTACCTTCAATTTTTTGTAATCTTTTTTTTGGGTATTAGATAGCAATGAAGCTGAGAGTGTTTGTTGAGAGGAAGACCATATTTATATATTTAAAAAGAAACCATTTGTATGTTCAATCTGCATAAAAGTATTTTACTATGTACCGGAAATTCCATATAAATTTACTGTCAAACTTTCTAAAAAATAATTTCTTGAAAATGCTTATTTATATTGCCTTTTTTAATGGAAAAAGTATGCATAGTCCATTGATATCATATTTGAAGTGATTAAGGGATTCTTGTATACAGTTTTCTATTGAAAGACCATCTGAAATAAAAAGAAGTTATACCTGCGAAGCACTAAACTAAAATTCATTTCATGAGAAAAAAATAGACATACAATTGTGCGTTCTTGTCTTTGCTATATAAAAGTGTTTTTATTTGCAGTATTATTGCTTATCTAGATGTCTCATTATCAGACAGATATAATTTTGGAATGGTAGAGGGAATGGAAGTAGAGGTGACTCCTTCTCCCCTGCTGCTCCCACAGCATGAAAGTGGGATGGCTGCAAAGGAAAAGGGTATGTAGTACAAACACATAGAGAAATTATGTTTGGACTCCTTTGAAGTCTCAGATTCCCTCCAGAACCAGAATACCTGAAGAGAGGCTATGTTTGAGGTTATTCTGACCTTCCATTAGCAGGGACTTAGCACATTGCATAAGGCTCTCCTCACCAGGTATACTCTCCATGAGCTTTTGCAGACTTTTAAGATTTTCAGCTGCAAATCTGAAAATTATTTTAACTTCTAGATATATTGAGGGACTCTATTAATTATAAAAAGATTTCAATGCAGTAAGTTAACATTTCTTGAAGCCCTTTTTGTATGCCAGTCTTAGCAGGTCTTATTTTTACTTCCTGCCTATTTGCAGGCATAGAGATAAATAGTTCATGTTGCTTCTCTTCCTTTTTTTTAAACTTCCTAAATATGTGTGCAATCAAATATTATTTAACAGGATCTGTCTTTTTCCCCGCCACTCTTTCAGCTCACATATTTTAATTGTAATGTTTCCAATATATCCGAAATACAAATAGCATATGAAATGTGTCAGTCATCATATTGAATTTATAAATAAGTCTGGTCACAGTCAAATAATTTCACACATTGCCCAGAATAAACGTCAATTTAAAATGTGAAGCTTATAAATAAAATGAAAACTGTTACCCGTGGAATCTAAAAACAGTTATTATGTCAGAGCTAATCTCTGTGCTGGCTCATGTTCTTCCCACACACTCTTTTGAATGTGTACCCCGAAATGCCAGGGGTTACTGAATAATAAACCTTTTTACTATACTAACTCATTTGCAAATTTGAATGAGGAAAACACCACCATCTACTTGAATGGGATTTAACGGTGTGGAAAAGAAGGTAATTGTATATTTTTAAAAGTGTGTCAAAATAACATGAAAGGATATATTTTCACATGAAAATAACCAAGACTGCCCTGAAGTCCTATGCAGCAGTGCCCTGAAAGCTAAATGCAAACCCCAAAGCCTGTGCCCCTATACCTCTATGCTCATGATAATCCAGTTAACATGAAGAAATGCTTGAATATCGAAAGAGACAATAGAGGAGAAGGAGGAGGAGGAGAGGAAGGAAAGGAGAGAGAGAGAGAGATAGAGAGATAGAGATAGAGAGAGATAGAGATAGATAGAGAGAGAGAGAGAGAGAGAGAGAGAGAGAGAGAGAGAGAGAGAGAGAGAGAGTCAGTCACAGATTTTGAACAAAGTCCAGGGCATCTCAATTATTCAACATATTGATGTTGAAGGAAAATTCCCCACATGATTACATGTACACATATCAAATGGATCTAGAATACTCTCCTTTCCTAATTTCCCCAATGTACATAATTTCTCCTTCATATGATCTTGTAGCTATTGAGAGTAGGGATACTCATCCCCACCCATTAAATTTTAATTAATGGTCTATTCTCTTTCTATATCTTATCTCCCTTGTCAGGGTCCATTGCTACAACTAAAAGAGCTTTGCAGAAGAATGAGATGAGCTGGTTTATACTGAAAACAATAAGCCTTGTAGGAGGTGAGGGACACATTTAAGGAAACACCGTTTCGCTAAATGGAGACACCGAAGGACATAGAAAGCTGCCACTGTGAGGGAAGGAAGCATACTGACTCCATAAAACTGAAACTAGGACTCATACCTCTAAACAAGTAGAGCTAACTTATCCCTTCATTTTTACTTACTTCTCCAAAAGAAAACTGAGAAGAGTCAGGGAAGGGGCACTATCAGGTTAAGTCACCAAGGACCCTCACACATGATGGTCTTTGTGCCTTGACAGAAAGGATTCCTCAATGATCTAGCAAAAGGCTCTTCTCAGAACCTGACACGTAGTTACACCAAACTCTCACTGTTTCTCCTGGGTCCGTGTTTCAGGGTGAAATAAAGGATGTTCTCCTGAAAGCATCCATGGCAGAGAGTAGAACTGATAAAAGTCAGTGTGTGCTGGGATGGAAGAGATGGGGAAAGGCAGGGGAGTATGGCTGCTTGTTTTTCATTAGGATTGAACCAACTTGCAGATTTGTCTAATTCTTCACAGTATCTGGAATGTATTGTGGTGTTACAAGAAATTGGAGAGAGGATACAGCATTCACCTCTTCCCTCCCTACCCTTTTACTAGTAGATGTCACTGGTAGAAATCAGAAATTGGGTACATATGGGAGCAGGTACTGTTTTGCCAGAGGAGACAACATATTTGGGAGTATAAATTACTCAGGGGATGTACAAACATCATCCAGACTAATGATAATTTATGCAAGGGTCTCTGTTTTGTTTATGGTTGAATAAAATTTTCTCCTATAATACTGAAAAATGAGTGGGGTTTTTTCATAAGGGCAATTGTTGTCAGTAATCTATTGGATGCTGTGTATCCATTTTCCCAGGTTTCATAGACAAGTAATATAGGATAAAAAGTAAAGCCCCCAAAGTCAGTAAATAAATAAGCATTTATAAAGTGTCTATTGTGCACATTGTGCTAAGTACTGCAGATTCAAAGAAAGACAAAAGATAGTACTTGCTCTCAAGGAACCCACAGTGTAAAAGGGGAGATAGCATGAAAACAACTAGTTATAAGAAAAGATATAGAAAGGATAAACGGGAGATAATCAATGGAGAGAAGATATTAGCATTAGTGGAGATCAAGAAAGCCTTCCTATAGAAGATGGGATGTCAGCTGAGATTTGAAGAAAGGCAGGGAAGCTAGGAGGCAGAGCTGAGGAGAGAGAGTACTCCAAGTATGAGAGATAGCCACTGAAAATGCCCCAAATCTGGATTTGGAGTGTTTTATATGAGGAACAGCAGTGAGGCCAGTGTCACTAGACTGTAGAGTATATAAAAACCCTGGCCTTTGGCATCATGGGTCTCTGATACAAGCGTTATACAGGGTGTCCCTAAAGTCTGGACACATAGGAAAAAAATGCATATTTTGAAATATTTGGAATATTAAGAAACCTTGGTCCCCTTGACTTATTTTTCTGAAATACGCTAAAGGAGAAGGTGTACTCAATGAAAATTACAGATGAATGCATAAAGAGTGAATGTGCTAAAATTGATGTCAAAGTGGAGTTATTGCATCTAGTTCACGTGAATCTTGTAAAGCACATCAACCTTTGCATCACAAATGATGGAAATCATATTGAAAATGTTATTTGTTAATATTCCAATTAAATAAAATGTTATTGAAAGTTTCATTCATTTCATTTTTTGAAAATATGCATTTTTGCCTATGTGTCCAGACTTTAGGAACACCCTGTATATTGAGAGTTTATACATCGAAGATGATCGATTGAAGAACTGGATATACACCATTCAATGTTGTAATAGCTGATCTTGCAGAATTACATTTGGAAGTGTTGAAAGACTAAGGGTCTAACAGGTATTGTACTGTTAGGCTACATATGGCATGAAGGCACACTATACAGATGCCTCCTCATAGGATTTGTGCACTGAGTTGGAAGTAGGCCCTTACAAAGTGCCATTGGTTTGAAACATGCCACTAAACTGTGATGGAGGAGTAAGTGAAAAGATCCTAAAAAAAAGAACCTATAGAAATCTCTGCAGGGCAGCTAAGTAGTGCAGTGGATAGAACTCAGAATTAATAAAACTCATCTTCCTGAGTTCAAATCTAGTGTCAGACACTTAACAGCTATGTGATCCTGGGGAATTTAATTAACACTATTTGCCTCGATTTTCTCATCAGTAAAATGAGCTGGAGAAGGAAGTGGCGAACCACTCCCATATCTTTGCCAAGAGAATGCCAAATTGTGTCACAAAGAGTTGAACTTGACTGAAATGACAAATTAACAATGAAAACTAATTAAGACACTTATAATATTATGTATTAGGCAGTGCCCTAAGCACTGGAGATTAAAAGAATGGCAAAGAGACCTCAAAGAGCTTATAGTCTAATGGAGGGGAAAGCATGGAATTAACTAGGTAGTAAATATATATGACATAAGTGAAAAGTAATAACAGAGGAAAAGGCACTGGTAGTGAAGTCAAGTTGGGAGCAGGGGAAAGGATTTGAGCTGAATCTTGAAGGATACCAGGGAAGCTAAGTATAAAAGGAGTTCTTTACAGGCCTGGCAGACAGTGACTTGCCCAGAGTCAAACAGTGTGTATCAGTATTGGAGTGGGAAAGGGCTTAAACCCAGGGCTTTTTTGGCTCTGAGGTCAGCGCTCTTATTCACCACACCATAATGATTCTTTTTTTTTCTGTTCTTTTTTTTCTGAGGGGAGAAGGGAAGGCAATTGGGGTTAAGTGACTTGTCCAAGGTCACACAGCTAGTAAGTGCCAAGTGTCTGAGACTGGATTTGAACTCAGGTTCTCCTGACTCCAGGGCCAGTGGTGTACTCACTGAGCCACCTAGCTGCCCCCATGATGATTCGTAAAAGGTACGTAATAATCTTTGATGAATTGAAAGAAATTATACCTACACTACTTTGTATTAGTGCATCTTGTGTAAGTTTCCTAAGCAACAGAGCCTTCCTAGTTTCCTGGAGAGGTACCTGGAGAGTGGAGTGAGCATAAGCCCACATACATTAGAGAATGGTTTTTAGAAGAGCCTTATCTTCTTCATAGTGAAGTGAAGAAGAATTGTGGTTGGCATGGGAAAATTATGAGAATGGAAAAGGGCCCTTCCTAACCTCAAAATGACCACATCACCAGAAGTATTGGCAAAAGATATTTTGACTGTATCATAAGTGGATCCTCTTTAGGAAGTTACTATTATCCTCATGAGATACTATCGCCCTAGAAGCAGTGGGAAAATATGAACCTTTGCAGACATATGCTACTGAGCTGTTACAAAAGTACCAGGTGTCAGGCACTGAAAAATGAAGATGACTATAAGAGAGCCTCAGTGGACCTGCATTTGATATGTTTCATATGTTAAAAATGGAAAACCCATCTGTTATAGCACATGAATGCTTGAGGGCCCTGAATAATCACTTTGGGGATATGGAGTATATTGAGGACCTTCATATCAAGCTCTTAACAATAATCCAATAAAAGAGTGAAGCAATTTCTAGCTACGTTCAGAGGTTAGGAAAAGTATCACAAAAATGAAAATTACTTATTTTAAAGCCTGGTGACCTCAGAGTATATATACCATGCTAAGATCTCTTGAATGTTGGGAGTTACTTGATTGGAATGATGGAGAGTTGTTGAATTATTATTGTAATGATTACAGCTAACTTGAAAAGTAGGAATGGTCTTCCACATACTTACAGCTGATAAAGTTGATTGGAAAACAGAGATAAGTAGGTACAAAGGATTGCTAGAGTGAGTTAGGTAAACAAGTTGCCATGCTCTTGAATACCAGTGAACCGAATAAATCTAGGCCTTAAATTCTGTAATCCAGATTCCTGTTCAAGATTCTATTGAATTAAATTCAGGAAGAAAGGAGGCTTAAGACAGGGGAAACAGAGGGTTACAGAAGAAAAAGTGGTGCACTGTGGATCTGAAAGACGTGGATTTTGAATCTGTTTCTGCCATAAGTTATTTAACCTATTTGGGCCTCGGTTTGTTCAGCCAGGAAGTAGGTGTGTGTGTATATGCATGTGGAATGGACTCTATATATGGTCAATTCCAAATGTACCATGGGGAGGAAGGAAGGAAAGAAAAAAAGAAGGAATGAAGCAAGTATTTATGAAGTGCCTACTATGTGCCAAGCATTTTACAAATATCTCTTGATTCTTATAAGATCCCTGGGAGGTAGGTGCTACTATTATATCCATTTTTCCAATTGAAGAAACTGACACAGATAGAAGTTAAATGACTTGCCCAAGGCTATGCAGCCAGTAAATGTCTGAGGCCAGATTTGCACTCAGATTTTCCTGACTTGCATTTTATACACTACTCCACCTAGTTACCTCTATAGCCATGGGAGACTAGCAAAAGGTTTCAGCTAATCTTTTATTATCAGAGAGAACAACTTAGATATCTACATTCCTGGTGCACCTAAGAAGAGAATTAACTACTTATATCAAGGATTGTGGCCAATCGTACCAGTGTCATGAAGCAGTAAATGGCAAAGGGCTTTGAGCTTTCTCAATAAATGACTCTCAAGGGATACTTTACTTCCAAACTGTGGACTAACATGACTGTAAATATGTGACAAAGTGTTTAATTGGACTGGACAGTAGCTCTCAGGTAACTATTTTATTTAGTTTAGAACCATTAGGATCCTAATTGGGAGCCCATTAGTATCAGTCAACTGTGGCCTTAGTGAAAAAGCCTAATCATATCAAAGATATAACATAGAATTTGAAATTTTCAATCAAGTTTGTAAGGATCAACAAAAAGTTGTATATAGCTGCCTTGATATGCCCTAACACCAACGTTTTTCCTCTGCTACCCCAAATAGATGCTTTTCAAAATGTAGACTGGTTACTATGGACAGCAAGTAGAAGCCTAGTCCTGAACTCCATGACCATCCATGCCCCTTGGATGAAAGATAGTATTGGCACATGGTGTAGAGGTTCCTGGAGCACTATAATTCCTAGGTGGATAGTAAGAGACTGATTTTGGAGACTGGTTTCTGAGGAATGGAAACACCTCAATCGGCCAAAAAACTACGCAGAAATGTGTTCCTGAATCCAAACCATCCTTAGAATTATCTGGATCCTACTTGAAAGAATTGGTAATCAATGACATTATTACTGACTAATCACCCATACTTGTGAGTCAAAAGCAGATAAAAGACAATTAGGTGTGTGGCTCACCAAACCCTGAACTAATAAGTTAAAGTGGAACAGTAGACAATATCTCCAGTTCATTATGCACCAGTAACTAACAAGGACTTCTGGCATTTGAGGTGGGGATTCAGGAGAAGGGTGAGTCTAAGTTAGGACCACTCCAGTGCATAGCTAACAGAGATCAGAGAAAAAGTCATGAGAAGTGAGGATACTGAAATACTAGAAGGCCGGAATATTCAGAAGGGACCAAAGGGAAAGAGTGGAGAAGATTTTTATTCCAGTATTGAATTTATTAGGGAATAAGTAGGGAAAGTGATCTGGAGTTTCATAGTTGACAAAAGCAAGAATCTAGACATAATAAGATCATAGTATTAATGAAGGAAAATACCAAGGTTGAAGGATAAAGCATTAGCAAGAAGAGTTAGAAAGAGAAATTCCTTTTAAAATAACTATGGAAGCTATTAAATATTTGGCACCATATGGATCTAACTATATATTACTGCAAAAATAAAGACAGATTCAAAGAATTAAAAAAATAGTAATTGCTCCTAGGCAGGATGGGTCAGTGTAATTTTTTTAAATGGCAATAAAAGCTAAACCAATTTATTTAGTGCTGTGTCAAACTCTGTGTGTGTGTGTATGTGTGTGTGTGTGTGTGCATGCGTGCAAATATATACACATGCATATGTCTAGAGAAATAATAAAATTAATATGGAGATATGTATATTATTAATGTATTTATGCTTAATGGGAAGATCTTTCCCATCCATTAATAGCCCTATGGGACCTGCTTAAGTCCCGTGGAAGCCTAAGTGACATGAGTTTGAGTCACAAGAGGTATGATGCCCTCTGACCCTGAAGAAGTCTAGATATACTCTGAAGTTAGCATTTTCCTTTGGGGCTCAGTCATGGAAAGAATGTTGACATGATATAGCCAGATGAGACTCTAGGCAGCCCTTAAGGAGCCCTCTGGCTTTGAAAAAAAACAGATTTTGGTGCTTCTCTCTCTGGTAACTACGTATGTGTTGCTTTTTGTCAGACAGTTGGAAGCCTTGCCTGTTGGCCTTTGCTGTTTGTATTTGCTCTCTTTATATAATTTCTGCTTGTAATTTCTGTTTGTATTTTCTATGAAGTTCAGGTGCTGATTTTTCCCCTGAACTAAGTGAATGACATATATACACATGCATATATACATATATATATGTGTATATATATGTATATATGTTTGATAAAAGTAAGATTATTGACCTCTTTTCAGTTTCTTTCCTTTAGAAAAGCAGATCAGAGAATGTGTGCTAGTCTTATACCACCTTAGCAGCTGCAAGTGACATTGTTGTTGCAACATGGAGTAACAAAAATTAAAGAATCTCAAGGGCAATAGTGGGGAAGAAATGAAAAGGAAGAGGGTCTATTAATACCAGATATCACACTGTATTACAAAGTAGTAATCATTAAAATTATTTGGTGATGTGCCACTGATGTGTTTGGGAAGGCAGGGTAAAGGGTGTGATAGTCTTGGAGTTCTGTATGGTGCTGGAGGTGGGGGAAAGAAGTGTAGCAGCCAGGCAAAAAAGCAACTCATTGGTGTAATAGGTACTGAGAGAAAGTGGAGGTAAGGGGACACAAAGCATGCTCCTTTAATGTTGGTATGTGGGGCACACACCCTTTGCAAGGTCTATATTTACCTGCTGGGCAATAAAAAAAAAGTTTTAGCATCTATCTTTAATGCAGATATTATATGATCCTCATAACAGAAGAAGATAAAGAAAAAAAAACCTAACATTTTTTCCATGGAGTTCTATTAATTTCAGTGCATACCACAAAGGATCTTCATTAATTTTTTATTTTCTCATGGAAAAGTGATGAGCAACATAGTCTATTTAGAGATGCTGAACTACCTCCATGACTTGTAGATAGTTGGGGAGTCCCTAGCTGGGAAATGCAATAGACTTTTGGCAGCTACCACTTTCCTATGAAAACAGCTCCCAGGATGGCATTTGTAAGGAACATACAGGGTTTGTTTACATTAGCAGAGATTAGCAAAGGCCAACACTAGCACAAATGCAAGGCAGTTAATTAGGTATTTGAAGACCTCATTGCATCTCTCATTCTAATGATTTGTTTGGGAGTAGCTGGAGAGAGGGCATAGTTTCCTTTGTTTGGGACACTATTTCTGAATCTATGTTCTACCTTTCTACTTTCAATTATTTACACCAAGAATGGATGAGAAACTTTGCTTTATGAGGCTTATATCCTTTAAAACAGGAAAGGAACTTGGATGGAATGAGTTGTTCATGAACTTATGCTGGCTCCCAGTGATCACTGTTTTCCTCACTAAATACAAACTATACCTCCAATAAAGTGTTCTAGAATTTTCCAGAAAGCATAGCCAAAATCACTAGGCTATATTTTAAAGAATCTATTATATTAAAAAATATTGTGGCAAAATGTGCCAGTCTTTAGATCTTACTTAAAGATAACTTACAAGGACTAAGAAATTGCACCTGCCAATTCTTTCAGCCTTGAAATAGATCTCATCCATAGTTAATGACTTGAACTCATGGAAAGCATGTGCTTAGAATCTCTTCACAAATCTTGGGCTTCAATTCTCTATGCACTATTTTTTTTTATTCTTTTCTTTTTAGCCTGGAAATTACTTTCCAGAACTGGAGGAGTAAAATGTTATCACCTCTTCTGCCCCAGTGTTTTTATTCCTTGTTTAGTTTCTCTTAATTTCCCAAGAAATGGAACAATTCTTTCTTGTAGAATCCATCAGGTATTTCACCTCATTTTAGGATATAGGGAACCTAACATTCTTTCAAGACAAAGTAATATAAGAGTATAGATTTCTCTGTTTGGCATTACCAAAAACACCAATCTTAACCCCCCCCCCCTGCAAACTTCCACAATCTGGCCTCAGTCTATTTTTTCTAATTCCCTTCACATTCCTCTTGCCCTCTCCCATTTCTCCCATATACAAAATTCCATTTTCCATCACTGAATTATTGTGCAAGATGTCTTATATGTCTGGAATGCTCTCACTCCTCAACTCTACCTCTTAGAATCTCAATCTCTACAAAGTTTATCTCACATGACACCTGCTACAGGAGGCCTCTCCTGACCACCCTCCAGTCAGCTTTTTGTCTAGAGAATTATTTTCTTGATACATCAATTGTTTCCACATGCCTTGCATTGAGAATTATACATAGTAGGCACTTATTACATATTCATGTAATGGAGGGATAAAAAGGATATTACTGCTATATTTTCTCCAGTTTCAACCATTTCAACCTTTTTTATTTTTATTTATTTTTATTTTTTTTTAGTTTTCAACATTCACTTAATAAGACTTTGAGTTCTAAATTTTTCTCCCTCCTGCCTCCCCAAGATGGCGTACAATCTGATATAGGCTATATGTGTACAATCATATTAAATATATTTCCACATTTGTCAGGTTGTGAAAGAAGTATCAGAATAAAAGGGAAGAATCAAAAGAAAGAAAAACCAAAACAAAGAGACAACAGTATGCTTTGCTCTAGATTCAGACTCCATAGTTCTTTCTCTGCATGTGGATTGCATTTTCTGTCATGAATCTTTTGTAATTGTCTTATTTGCTCATTTGTGGCCACTTTCTCTCAATACCTAGTAACAGTTTATACGTAACAGTCACTCAAAATATTTATTCAATCAAGTTATTGACAAGACAGAACATATGCTATGGAAATAAAGAATAAGTCATGGTTATGAAGAGGTGAAAGGTGGAGAGGTGCTCGACACCCCAAAATATTGACGCACCGGGTCCTGCCGAAAGAATTTGACTCAAGCCTTCTTAGCCAAAGAAAAAGACAAAGCTTATTAGGGACCAGCTACACTGGCCAGATCCTCCAGCAGCCCCGCCATAGGCTAGACTCCTAAAGAATCTGAGTGCCTTGTGTAGGCTGGATGGGATTTAAATACATAAAAGATTGTGGGAAAGATTGAGGGGTTGTCTGGGGTGACTGGTGGGGGGCTTTTGGGATGGTCCTGAGGGGAAGTCTAAGGAAGATAAGGTGGAGCCAGAGTCCAGGATTCAAGAGAATGGGATCAAGGGCAGGAGGTTCCTGAAGGAATATCAAGGTTGGGAAGTAACTGAAGGCATGAATGTCTAAAGTTACAATAGAGGGAGAGGCTATAGCCTCAGGCTAAAACCGAATCAAGCAGGGAAGAGTCAAGAAGAATTTCTAAAGACAAATTGGCTTTTTTGGGGGTTAGGAAGAAAAGGGTCTCTGGGCCTGTACCCCATCAGTTACTCTTTGTTACTGTATTTGGTAGCTTATTCAGATCAGTGGCACAGTGGAGAGAGCCCTGGGTCCAGAGTAAGGAAGACCTGAGTTAAAAAATATTCTGATGCTTATGAGCTGTGTGACCCTGACTAAGTCAACTGACCTCTTTTTGCCTCATTTTCCTCAACTTTACAATTCTAGATAATAATAGTACCTTCCTTCTAGGATTGCTTTGAGGATCAAATTAGATAATATAAATATGAGTGTCTGGCACATAGTAGGCCCTTAATAAATACATGTTTTCTTCCTTCCTATGTGTTCTTTCCAAGGGCACATAAATTTAGCATTTTAATGATAATTTAGTATAGTTTGATTGTAAACCCCTTTATGCTAGGAGACTTTTGTATGCCATCTATGGCATAGTAATTCTTAAAATCATACAATATTTTCTAATGCTAGAAGTCTGGTCTTGTAAAAATTAAGGCAGAATTGCTTGAAAACAATCACTTGTAGAAATATGCTGGACAAGTTGCTTTCACTCAATAGCAATACACTTTTCCATCATTATTTTCCTCAGTCAGCCTGGTAGATAAGAAAATGCATTTAGAAATAAAAAGAGTTGTTAACCTTTTTACCATATTCATGTATCATCCAAACAATAAAAATCAATTAAGATCTTCATTTTAAAACAACTGACCCATCAAAATCCCAAGAGCATTCTCAAGAAGGTGCCTTCTGATGTGGAAATATAATTACATTATGTCTCAAGACATCTTTGTTTTGGTTTAAAGTCACTGCTTAGAAGTGTAGTGTGAGCTTAAGCCTCTATTATGGAACTCAGCCCACATTTAGAAAGGTATACATGGATTTCAGTTGCCATTGTGCTAAGCTATTGCTTTCATTGTGTTCTTTGGGAAATCAAAAGCTTTGTGGTAAACTCTATGGGATCTTGATATATTCTAATCTAAGGACAAACTTTAATCCACATTAGATTATCATCTTTGTTTTTTAATGGGCTATACATAAAGAACTGAATTAATTGTTTTGAGTTTATAGAGAGCTCAAGTTCATCTTTACTTCTCCACCCTGTTCAGGCCTAGCATGATTGCTAGATATATAGCAGTATCACTGGCATCTAGGGTGGGAGGATAGGTCCTAGAGGAACCTGGGGTGGGATTGAGATGATATCAATTCAACTATCCTTAACTGGAATGGCAAGCATTGGTGAGGGTGTAGGTGGGAAAGGGGAGGGTTATTGCACATTGTCATAGTCACTTAAGTAGCTAGAACAAAGAGAATATGAGTGAGTCCTTGTCTCTCAAAGGAAGTTTTTAGGGGAAGGCCCAGAGAAAATTCTTGCGTAAAGATCGTGGATATTTACCCAAGAAAAGTGAGGGGAACAGTGTACCACCTTCTCCCATTGATCTCTGAAGAGTAGGGCTGATAACAATATGACCTTGGTCAGATTTCAGAGAGAGGCATGTGTAGTTTCTAGAAGTTTCAGCTTCTCTTTTTGGGTTCTGGCTCATGGGAACCTCCTTTACCACATTATCTTGCTATAGGTTGCAGGGGCTTCTTTTCTTTCTCAGTATTCTCCTCTTCTTCCTCCTTTGTTTCCTCCTTAAATTGAGGATTTTCATCCTCATCTTTGGGCAGGGCTACTCCTTTATGGCTCCTGGGATCTCCTTCACTGGGGCCTAGGCATGATGTGATACTGTGGGCAAGGACTCCTACTGGAAATTGTCCTCAATGGCTGCTTACAGGCCCTCTTGGAAGCGGCCTGCATTCACCTGCAGGGCTTCTCCTATCAGAGCCTTGGCTTCTGCCTTACCTGGGTTTTTTTCATCACCATCTGAGTCCAGCTTTGGACTACAGAGGGATATCCAAATAGTTAAACATAATGATAACTTTTATTTGAAGAATGAAATGAATATCAGATAAAGTTCGAGTAGATGTCATGATAGAAAAAGGTTCCTTTTTTTAATTTCAAATTTAAAATAAAAGTAAGAGAACAGATTTGTCAAGTTGAGAAAAGCACTAGATTAGGAGACAGGAAACCTTATTTTTCTTTCCTCCTTTGTCAATATCTGCTTTTGTGGCCATGAAGAAGGAACTTACTGTCTCTGATCCTCAGTTGTCCTGCATTATAAAATAGATCTCATATTAAATGATTTTCAAAATTCCTCCCAAGACTAGAGCTCTATGATTTTATAATTTCAATTCAAATTCCTTCTTCTGGAACACTTAATGTTTGCACAAACAATCATAAGATTAATTCAGCTCAGCAAAAATCTACTAAGTATTATGTTAAGATATTGTGCTGGATATTAGAGAGCTATTAAATCAGGGAACAAAAAAATCTAATTCTGATGCTGGTTCATCTCTAAGTTCGTATTTGGTTCTTCAGCAGCTTGCCATCCCAATCCATTATTCACTCAGTGGTCCAAGTGATTTTCTTAAATCATAGGTCTGACCATGTCAAACCCTCTCCCCCTACTCAATAAGCTCCCTATTACTTCGCTTGTCACCTAATGTTCTCCACAAATTGATTCATTCCTTCCTCTCCAGTCTTCTTATACTTTATTCCCCTCCACACCATTGTGATAAAAATCTGAGATAAAGAGAAACTGAGGAATAAAAGTCCAAGCATGATAAATTTATTAGCAAGGTTAGCAGTTGCCAATAAAAGGGATCCCAGGCACCTAAATAGCCAAGGACTCCACTGAAAGGTACAGCAAATTTTTTACACATTTGGTTACATAAGGTTCCAGTGATTCAAACTAAATTTAGACTGTGGTTGATCACACAGGGATGAAGGGTGGGTTTTGCCTGGCTTGACTCAGAGGGGCAACATGGAAAAACACAGAGTTGACTATCATCTTCTGAAAGGTCTCATGGTAGGCAAACATTGTATGGCCAGGTTGACTCACATACCCACATGTAAGACAGGAGCACCTGGGCTCCTGGCAGGTTCACCCTGGATCTGGGAAGACTACAGAAAGACAGTAGAGATGAGAGATTCATAGTCACTTTATTCTTGGCACCCACTCCTACACCATGCACATTTTGTTCTCATTCTTGTAGCAGCCAGCCAGACAAAGGGGAGGGAAGCACCTTTCACTTTATTTTTGGTGGCATCCAGCTGAGACAAGCACAGGGAACATCCACCTTTAGTACAGCATCCACATCCATCCACATTCACTGATCATTGCTCACACAATATATAGGGAAGCACAAAAAGAAGGTGTCATGCCAATAATAAGTCTACATTAATTATGGTTATATAATGATGTGTCAGCATGGAGCAGCGCAGTATGAATCTTTACAGGCCATAGATCCTATCCTGGCTGCCTGTATCAAACTGGATACATGCCACCTTAAACACTCCACGTTGTCAGCAAAACATGACAGGTTTTGAATCTTTGTAAACAGGCTGTAGCCCATAGGAATAGGAAAGTTAAACTCTTACAAACTCTACCAGTGAGGTTTGTACAAGCAAGTCCAGATATGATCCATAAATATTGATACACTGCTTAGATACAATTTTCAAAAAAATAATTAATAAATAATACAATAATTAATTATATAAATAATATATTTATTTTATATATAATTATATAAATGATATAATTATACACATTATTATATTAATAATGAATAATTAAAATTATAAACAATACAAAATAAAGTGGGGTATCAATTTTCAATTTCACAATACACCCTATAACCAAGCTATACCACCTTGTTTGCTATTCCTCGAGCACAATTCATTTCCCATCTCTGTGTCTTTTCATTGATTGTTTCCCATGCCCAGAATGCTGTCTCACTTCATCTCCATTTCTTACATTCCTTGGCTTTTTCTAAACCACAGCTCAAATCCTCCATGTAGTAGGTATTGCCCAGACCCCGCAGCTGATAGTTCCTTCTTCTCTGAGATTACCTTTGATCTGTTCTATTTATATTGTGTACCTACCTAGTTATTTTCATGTTGTCTTCCTCAGTAGAATGTAAAATACTTGAGGGCAGAGGGTATTCTTCTTCTTCTTTGTTTCCTCAGAACTTAACACGGTGCCTGTCACTTAGTAAACATTTAACAAATGCTTGTTGATTGGCTGACTTATCTCATTCACTATTTTTACCCCGTGATTCTGAGGAAAAAACCAAATGACTGGAAGCATTTGGACTGAAATGGTTTCAAAGCTGTGTAGTTTGTCAAGTTGTTGGCAGATGTAGGTAAATTATTCTCTAATCCCACTCCCTGGGGAATCAAAGGAAACTAATGTATTTGAACTTTCTTTATGAGAGTATGCTACTAGCCTTCAAATCTTATGAAAAAGTTCCAGTCTCCACTAGGCTTGCTATGAAACAGATCTCTTAGGGATTTCATTTATTTATTAGGTTTCTAAAATTATGCCCTTCACAAAAGCTTCTAGGCCTTCATAATTAAATAATGGACTATTTAATTAACTTCTTGAGACCCCCTCTTCTGATTTAAACTGAACTAAGCCTGGCCTGGGCACATGAATCTTGCAATAAGACCTCCATGTTAGAGAAGTAAAAAATGAAAATGCATGATTTTCTGACATTTAGGAAGAAAGAGGCATGCCTCTTTGAGAGAACTGAGGAAATGCCTACTACCCTGTTGTCTGGATCTCCCTTATAAAATCAGAATAAAAAAGGGTAAGGTGATTTGATCCACCCCCTTGAGACATCTTTTATAGAAAGAATCTGAAACCCAGAGGATACTTGACAAGAAGTCATCCTGCTGTGAAAGAGTTTTTCCCTGTGTTTATCCATCTGTGAGGAGGTTCAGCCTCTGCTTGCTTTGGAAAGTAATCAGCTTGGAGTAGTCAGCTTTGAATAGATTTCAGCTGAAGGCTAATCAACCTCATCCTAAGGGCTGTTTTCTCCCCATTTTTCTATATCCTTTGTATACATGACCCCCATAGATACCCTATTCCCCAATGAGAGACTGAGTAGGACCACAGTTACTGTTGGTATAATTGACAGCTTTCCTAAGCTTATTGTAGTTGGTTCCCTTAGCAGGAATGTCCCCATAGAGAGCTTTAGATCAGCTGTGGCAAATCATTATGGGATTGTCAGTGAATTGACAACTTTTAGGAAGAAAAGTAGGTAAGAAAGGAGCTGAATAGATGGAAATAGAATCCAGGTTAGCCTAAGGAGTATGAAAAGGGCCAGTATTCAGAATTATTGACAGAGCTGGAGAGGGAACCTAAGAAGTACAAGATCTCAATCAGTGAAGAAATTCTTTTGCTCACATTGCTAAGGTTTTAACTACTATTTGAATACTTCCAGTGACAGAGAGCTCATTATGTTGCCAGAGAGTCTTATTTATTCTTGGAACATGCAAATGTTTGGAAAATCCTGCAGTGTCTCTGCACTAATTCTTTCAGACTGGGTCTAACTATATCTCCTTTTAGGGTTCTTAGATGCCTTTGAGGGATTAGGAATATTCCTCAAGCTACTTGCTCTAGCACTCATTCTGGTATATTCCTCCCACTTTTAATCACTGCTCTTCAGTCATTTTCAGTCATGTGCAACTCTTTGTAACCCCATTTGGGGTTTTTGTGGCAAAGATGCTAGAGTGGTTTGCCGTTTCCTTCTCCAGCTCATTTTACAGATGAGGAACTAAGGCAAACAGTGTTGGGTGACTTGCCCAGGGTCACACAGCTAGTAAATATCTGAGGCTAGATTTGAGATCATGAAGCTGAGTGTCATCTTGATTCTTCCAAGTGCAGCACTCTATCTGCTGTGCTAGTAAGTACCATCTATTAGCTTTTATAAAGGGATATTTATTTGGAAAATCTGGCAAAAATACAAGTACATATACTTCCTTCAACACCTAGGGATATACTCTCTCCAGTACTATTGGGAGAGTGGGTTCAAACTTCAAGCAGTTTCTATAGAGTACCAATACTACTAAGCTTACTTCCCAATGTAGTATAACTGCTTGATAAATCATTGTTTCAGCTCTTTAGTTGTGTCCCAAATGTGTTTCCTTGGGGATCTCTGGTTGGTCTTATTCTCTACAAAACCGGTCAGGGACTTCAGTTTCTGGGCCTCTGATGGCTTGCCATTCTGATCTTCCCAGGCTCAAAAGGTCATGGTTGTCGCCAGTAAACATTCACCTCAAAAAAGGAAGATCAGATACAACAGAGAAAGAAACAACAGCAGAGCCATGAGCTCATGGGTCACAATATGGTGGCCCTGGTGAGTAGAGAGAAAGGATTTATGCCACTCTCCCCACTTGAAGTTTATAGCATTTCCTGCCCTAGATTTTTAAAATAGCAAGGTAGGAAAGGGCCAGATGAAGAAATTAGTTTTATCTGGTTAGTGCAATTCAAATGGACCCTGTTTTTTTCTCCATAGCAAGCCAACAATTCATATCTTTACTGTGTGGTTAGCAAACCAGAGCCAGATACAGAATATCTGCACATGCTCTGAATTAGGTAGCAGGGCCTTTCCATTATACATTATCATGACATCAACAGCTAACTAGCCCAAAAGATGGACTACTAGGCCTGGACTCAGAAGTCCTGAGTTCATATCTGGCCTCAGTTACTTGCTACCTGTATGGCCCTGGCTAAGTCACTTAACATCTCTGTTTCAGTTTCTCAACTGTAAAATGAGCATCTATCTATCTATCATCTATCTATCTATCTATCTATCTATCTATCTATCTATCTATCTATTTATCTATCTATCCATCTATCTCTACTATATTTTATTTATTTATTTATTTATTTATTTATTTATTTTTTGGCTTCATTTTTTTAATTTTTTAATTTAAATTTATTTATTTAACATATTTGGTTTTCAGCATTGATTTTCACAACAGTTTGAATTACAAATTTTCTCCCCATTTCTACCCTCCCCCCCACTCCAAGATGGCTTATATTCTGGTTGCCCTGTTCCCCAGTCAGCCCTCCCCTCTATCACTCCCCTCCCCTTTCATCCCCTTTTCCCTTCCTTTCTTGTAGGGCAAGATAAATTTCTACGCCCCATTGCCTGTGTATCTTGTTTTTTAGTTGCATGCAAAAACGTTTTTTGTTTTTGAACATCTGATTTTAAAACTTTGAGTTCCAAATTCTCTCCCCTCTTCCCTTCCCACCCACCCTCCCTAAGAAGTCAAGCAATTCAACCTAGGCCACACATGTATCATTATGTATAACCCTTCCACAATACTCATGTGAAAGGCTAACTACATTTTGCTCCTTCCCAACCCATCCCACTTTATTAAATTTTCTCCCTTGACCCTGTCCCCTTTCCAAAGTGTTTGTTTTGATTACCTCCACCCCCATCTGCCCTCCCCTCCATCATCCCCCCCCCTTTTATTTTTTTTTATCTTCCTCCCTCTTCTTTCCTGTGGGGTAAGATACCCAACTGAGTATGTATGGTATTCCCCCTCAGGCCAAATCTGATGAGAGCAGGGTTCACTCATTCCCCCCTCACCTGCCCTCTCCCCTCCTCCCATAGAACTGCTTCCTCTTGCCACCTTTATGCGAGATAATCCACCCCATTCTATGTCTCCCTATCTCCCTCTCTCAGTATGTTGCTCTCTCATCCCTTAATTTCATTTTATTTCTTTTAGATATCTTCCCTTCATCTTCAACTCACCCTGTGTCTGCTCTCTCTCTCTTTTACATATATATATATATATATATATATACACACATATATAAAAACACACATATATATATACACATACATACTCATACATACATATTCACATAGATATATACATACATACACATTCACTTATATATATACATAAACATATATATATATATATATATATGTGTATATATATATATATATATATATTTATATATGCATATTCCCTTCAACTACCCTAATACTGAGGTCTCATGAATCATACACATCATCTTTCCATGTAGGAATGTAAACAAAACAGTTCAACTTTAGTAAGTCCCTTGCAATTTCCGTTTCTTGATTACCTTTTCATGCTTCTCTTGATTCTTGTGTTTGAAAGTCAAATTTTCTATTCAGTTCTGGTCTTTTCACTGAGAAAGCTTGAAAGTCCTCTATTTTACTGAAAATCCATATTTTGCCTTGGAACATGATACTCAGTTTTGCTGGGTAGGTGATTCTAGGTTTTAATCCTAGCTCCATTGACCTCCGGAATATCGCATTCCAAGCCCTTCGATCTCTTAATGTAGAAGCTGCCAGATCTTGGGTTACTCTGATTGGGTTTCCACAATACTCAAATTGTTTCTTTCTGGCTGCTTGTAGTATTTTCTCCTTGATCTGGGAGCTCTGGAATTTGGCCACAATATTCCTAGGAGATTTCTTTTTGGGATCTGTTTGAGGAGGCGATCGATGGATTCTTTCAATTTCTATTTTGCCCTGTGGCTCTAGAATATCAGGGCATTTCTCTTTGATTATGTCTTGAAAGATGGTATCTAGGCTCTTTCTTTGATCATGGCTTTCAGGTAGACCAATAATTTTTAAATTATCTCTCCTGGATCTATTTTCCAGGTCAGTGGTTTTTCCAAGGAGATATTTCACATTGTCTTCCATTTTTTCATTCCTTTGGTTCTGTTTTATAATATCCTGATTTCTCATAAAATCACTAGCTTCCACTTGCTCCAATCTAATTTTTAAAGTAGTATTTTCTTCAGTGGTCTTTTGGACCTCCTCTTCCATTTGGCTAATTCTGCCTTTCAAGGCATTCTTCTCATTGGCTTTTTGGAGTTCTTTTGCCATTTGAGTTAGTGTGTTTTTTGAGGTGTTGTTTTCTTCAGTTTTTTTTCAGTATTTTTTTGGGTCTCCTTTAGCAGGTCATTGACTTGTTTTTCATGGTTTTCTCACAAACTTCTCATTTCTCTTCCCAATTTTTCCTCTACTTCTCTAACTTGCTTTTCCAAATCCTTTTTGAGTTCTTCTATGGCCTGGGGCCAGTTCATGTTTTTCTTGGAGGCTTTTGTTGTAGGCTCTATGACTTTGTTGTCTTTTTTAGGATGTATGTTTTGGTCTTCTTTGTCACCAGAGAAAGAATCCAAAGTCTGAGACTGAATCTGGGCGCGTTTTCACTGCCTGGCCATATTCCCAATCAACTAACTTGACCCTTCAATTTTTCAGTGGGGTATGACTGCTTGTAGACTAACAAGTTCTATGTTCCACGTTTGGGGGGGAGGTGCCAGCTCTGTCAGACCCACACTACTCCTTCCCCAAGAACCCCCAGTCCAGACTGGGCTTAGATCTTCAGCAGGCTGTTGCACTCCTGCTCTGATCCGCCACTTAATTCCTCCCACCAGGTGGGCCTGGAGCCGGAAGTAACAACAGCTGTAGCTGCCCCACCTCCGCTGCCCCCGGGGCTGGAAGCCTCTGAACCGTGAACTCCTTCCACTCCCGCAGCTTTTCCCAGTAACCTTCTCCGCAGTCTTTGGTGTTTGTGGGTTGAGGGGTCTGGTAACTGCCACAGCTCACATATTCAGGGCGCTAGGGCCCCCTCCACCCAGCTTCTGGTCTGGATGGTCCACGCCGCTCAGGCTGGGCTCTGCTCCACTCCGTTCCCAGCTCCCAGCTCTGTGTGGAATAAACTTCACCCCGAGACCATCCAGGGTGTCCTGGGCTGGAGGCCTGCTTCCCTCTGCTGTTCTGTGGGTTCTGCTGTTCTAGAATTGGTTCAGAGCCATTTTTTTATAGATTTTCAGAGGGACTCGGGTACAGAGCTCACTCTAGTCCCTGCTTACCAGCCGCCATCTTGGCTCCGCTCCCTCTCTACTATGTTTTATAATGATATAAATATAAATTAGCATAAAATAGTACCCACCCCAAAGGTTGTTGTGAGGAATAAATGATATAATACATGTAAAAGCACTTAGCACAGTGTATCACACACAGTAGGTGCTTAACAAATGCTTTCTCCCTCCTCCTTTTCTTTCTTTTCAAAAATGAGCTTCCTAGTCTCTTCCATGTGGGGATTGGATAAATCAAACAATCAGTTTGTGCTTGACGCACCCATAGCGAATTATAAGTCTCTTTTTAATTAAAAAGTCTGCCTCACTATAACTTCCATTACAGTTTCTATTTCTATCCTCTGGATGAAAACATTATATTTATCCCCTCTTTTCTGACTAAACATCACCAAATCATACTAATATTGTATAGTTATAGGAATTCTCACCTTTCAAATAATTTTCCTTTAGTTTCATTCTAGTCTATCAATGGACATCTTAAGCTATATCACCCATAATTAAGTCCATTACTTCAATCAGATTCTGACAGTGAATCAAGGCTCCTGTATTCCAAAAGCTCTTCTGCCCCTAGGTATTCACATTTGTAAAAATTGAAAGCTCAAATTATTTTCATTTTGATTTTTTCACATTATTGGTGATTAGAGAACATTTTATATATATATATGTATGTATATATATGTATATATGTATACATATATATAATCAGTCCATTTATACCTGCAAATTCTTTTGAAAGCTGTTTGTTTATTTTACATAAACACTTGTGTATTAGATGTCTTAATGATACATTTGTAGCTATCTTTATATACTCAAGATATCAGACTTTTATCAGTGATATATAATGCAAATATTTTCTCATATTTTTAAATAATTATATTCATGGAAAAAATTCTTCGAAATATGTATCATCAAAATTGTCTAATTTATCTTTATAATTCTAGTTATCCATTGATTAAGAAGTCTCTTTTTAGCCATTATTGTGCAAGGTAGCTGATTTTTTTTTTACTTGTCAACTCTATTTGTTTCTTGTGATATGAACTTTCCTATTCAGGTCACATATATATTATGAGTTTATTTTGATATATGGTGTAAGGTGTTGCTCTAAACCTAATTTTTGGCCAATTGCTTTCCAGTTTTTCCAAAGTTCTGAAAAGGAATTTTCTCTGAATAATTTAAGTTCATGGCTTTATCAAACAATGGGGTGCTGTTTGCAATTGCTTATTTTCTTGTGTACCTAGTCTGATCCATTGATTTACTTGTCTATTTTTTGACTAATACCAAATAGTTTTGATGACAACTGATTTTTGGTACAATTGAGATCTGATAATGTTGTATCTTACATTAATACTTTCATTATTTTTCTTGAGATTACAGAGGAATTTTTCTTCCAAATGAATAGTTATTATTTGTCCATTCTAAAAAAAAGATGTACCATCAGTCAGTTTATTGCTATAGCACTAAATCTGTAAATTTATTTAGGTGACATTACCATTAACAACAATTTTCACAGATTCCAATAATTTAATGGAGAATTTTTAAAAACTGTAAATCTAGTGCCACCACAAAATCACCAAAAGGACACCAGAAGTGTCTTAGCCTGCAAGTATTTGAATTGCTTCCCAAGTGGAGGCAAAGGATAGTCAATGGCAGAAGCATTTTAGAATACATACTTATTTGTAAAACTTCATGAAGGATGATGAGTGATTATTAGAGGTATTATTTTATAAAGGAGAGAAACCAAAAAGTATAAAGACAATATAAAGAAAGCATGGCATGAGATCCAACTAAGTAAAATAACCTCAAGATGCCTCCAAGGACGAAAATGGAAAGAGGGCAAGAAATACAAGGACAATAGAAAGATTCTCTATAGACTGATATAACAAACTTTTTTTTTCCTAACAAGGACATTGGAATTACCAAGCTTGAACCTTAAAACTGTGGCAAGAGATATGTTTATAGGACGCATATATATGAAGCACATCCATTCTGGAAGAGGCATAATTGTTCAGACTCTGAGATGTTAATATGCAAGGTTTCTATAAGAGATGAAAATATCAAATATGCCATTCTGTCAAATGAAAAGAAAGATGATTTTGTCTCTTTAATTTGTTTTTATCTTATTTATAGGACTAGTAGTTCTAAAGATATCTATTACTTCCTTCAATGTTGCCTAAAAATGCACATAACTCAACCTCATCCTTTAAAAGTTCTTACTAGCCCTTCTAATTCCTAGCAGGAATCATTCCATATCTTTCTTTTATTAATTTCTTTATTTATTTTTAGTTTACCACATACAGTTCTACATAGTTTTCAGTTCCAGATTTTCTCCCCTCCCTCCCCCCTCCCTCCCCAAGATGGCGTGGAATCTCATATAACTGTATGTATAACTTCGCTTTGAATTAATTTATGCACTAGTCAAGTTGTGAAGATGAATTATGACCAATGGAATGAATCATGAGAAAGAAGAATCAGAACCAAAAAAAAACCAAAACAACCCAAAAACAAAAACAAAAGAGAAGCAAAAAAGGCGACCATGTAGTGCGCCTCGATGTGTATTCAAACTTCACAGTTCTTTCTCTGGATGAAGATAGCATTCTCCATCTTGAGTCCCCTGGAGTTGTCCTTGCCCCTTAGGTTGCTGAGAAGAGCGCAGTATGTCAGGGTTGGTCCTCACGGGATCCATACATCTGTGGCTGTGCACAACGTTCTCCTGGCTCTGCTCTGCTCACTCAGCATTATGTCGTGTAGGTTTTTCCAGGTTGTTACGAAGTCTGCATCATCCCCATTTCTTATGGCACAATAGTATTCCATCACCTTCATATACCACAGCTTGTTCAGCCATTCCCCAATTGATGGGCATCCCTTGGATTTCCAATTCTTGGCTACCACAAAAAGAGCTGCAATAAATATCCTTGCACATATGGGTCCTTTTCTCGCTTGTGTGATTTCTTTGGGATACAACCCTAGAAGTGGTATTACTGGGTCAAAGAGTATGAACATATGTACAGCCCTTTGGGCATAGTTCCAAACTGCTCTCCAAAATGGCTGGATCAGCTCACAACTCTACCAGGAATGCAACACTGTTCCAATTTCCCCACAGCCTTTCCAGCATTTATCATTTTCCTGTTTTGTTATTTTAGTCAATCTGACAGGAGAGATGTGGTATCTAAGAGTTGTTTTGATTTGCATTTCTCTAATCAGTAGTGATCCAGAGCATTTTTTCATATGCCTATATATAGCTTTAATTTCTTCCTCTGAAAACTGCCTGTTCATATCCTTTGACCATTTCTCAATTGGAGAATGGCTTGTATTCCTATATATTTGGCTAAGTTCCCTGTATATTTTAGAAATGAGGCCTTTATCAGAGATACTAGTTGCAAAGATTTTCTCCCAATTTTCTGCTTCCCTCCTAATTCTTGTTGCATTGGCTTTTTTTGTACAAAAACATTTCAATTTGACATAATCAAAATTATCCATTTTGCATTTTGTAATGCTCTCTATCTCTTGTTGGGTCATGAATTCTTTACTTTTCCATAAATCTGATAAGTAAACTATTCCTTGCTTTCCCAAATTACTTATAGTATCAGCTTTTACTCCTAAATCATGAACCCATTTTGACATTATTTTGGTATATGGTGTAAGATATTGGTCTATGCCCAGTTTTTGCCCTACCATTTTCCAATTTTCCCAACAGTTTTTGTGAAATAGTGAATTATTAGCACAGAAGCTGGTCTCTTTGGGTTTATCAAAGAGTAGATTGCTAAACTTGTTGATTTCTCCTACTTGTGTACCTATTCTATTCCACTGATCCACACCCCTGTTTCTTAACCAGTACCAGGCAGTTTTGATGACTGCTGCTGTGTAGTACAGTTTAATATCTGGTGTGGCTAAGCCACCTTCTCTAGCATGTCTTTTCATTAATATCCTAGATACTCTGGACCTCTTGTTTTTCCAAAGGAATTTTGTTACTATTTTGTCCAGCTCAGTAAAAAATTTTTTTGGTAGTTTGATTGGTATGCCACTAAATAGATAGGTTAATTTAGGTAAAATTGTCATTTTTATTATATTAGCTCGGCCTAACCATGAGCAACTGATATTTTTCCATTTATTTAGATCTGATTTTATTCACGTGAAAAGTGTTTCATAGTTATGTTCATATAGGCTCTGGGTTTGTCTTGGGAAATAAACTCCCAAATTTTTTATAGTGCCTTCAGTAACTTTGAATGGAATTTCTCTTTCTATCTCTTGCTGTTGGGCTTTGTCAGTAATGTATAGGAATGCTGAAGATTTATGTGGGTTTATTTTATATCCTGCAACTTTGCTAAAGTTGTTTATTATTTCAAGTAGTTTTTTACTTGATTCTCTAGGATTCTCTAGATAAATCATCATATCATCTGCAAAAAGTGATAATTTAGTTTCTTCTTTTCCTATTCTAATTCCTTCAATTTCTTTTTCTTCTCTTATTGCTACAGCTAATGTTTCTAGTACCGAATTGAATAATAGGGGTGATAATGGACATCCTTGTTTCACCCCTGATCTTATTGGGAATGCATCTAGTTTATCCCCATTACAAATAATGTTTGTCGATGGTTTTAGGTAGATTCTATTTATAATTTTGAGGAAGGTTCAACTTATTCCTATGCTTTCTAGTGTTTTTAATAGGAATGGGTGTTGTACTTTGTCAAAGGCTTTTTCTGCATCTATTGAGATGATCGTATGGTTTCTACTAGTTTTGTTGTTGATATGGTCAATTATGCTAATAGTTTTTGTGATATTGAACCAGCCTTGCATTCCTGGAATAAATCTTACCTGGTCATAGTGTATTATTCTCGTAATGAGTTGCTGCAATCTTTTTGCTAATATTTTATTTAAAATTTTTGCATCAATATTCATTAGAGAAATTGGTCTATAATTTTCTTTCTCTGTTTTAACTCTACCTGGTTTGGGTATTAGTACCATATTTGTGTCATAAAAAGAATTTGGTAGGACTCCTTCTTCACCTATTTTCCCAAATAGTCTACAAAGTATTGGAATTAGTTGTTCTTTAAATGTTTGATAGAATTCACATGTAAAACCATCTGGACCTGGAGATTTTTTCCAAGGCAGTTCATTGATGGCATGCTCAATTTCTTTTTCTGAGATGGGGTTATTAAGAAATTTCACTTCCTTCTCTGTTAGCCTGGGCAGTTTATGTTTTTGTAGATATTCATCCATATCTCTAAGGTTGTCAAATTTATTGGCACACAGTTGGGCAAAATAATTCCTAATTATTGTTTTGATTTCCTCTTCATTAGAGGTGACCTCATCTTTTTCATTTTTGATACTGGTAATTTGATTTTCTTCCTTCTTTTTTTTTAATCAAATTGGCCAAAGGTTTATCAATTTTATTGGTTTTTTTCATAAAACCAGCTCTTTGTTTTATTTATAATTCAATAGTTTTCTTGGTTTCAATTTTATTAATCTCTCCTTTGATTTTCAGTATTTCTAATATGGTATTTAATTGGGGGTTTTTAATTTGCTCTCTTTCTAGCTTTTTCAGCTGTATGCCCAGATCATTGATCTCCTCTTTCCCTATTTTATTCATGTAGGCATTTAGGGATATAAAACTTCCCCTAAGAACTGCTTTTGCTGCATCCCATAAGTTTTGGTATGTTGTTTCATTATTGTCATTCTCTTGAATGAAATTATTAATTGTTTCTCTGATTTGTTCTTTGGCCCACTCATTCTTTAGAATTAAATTATTTAGTTTCCAATTAGGTTTTAGCTTATTTTTCCATGGTACTTTATTGAAAGTGATTCTTATTGCATCATGATCTGAAAAGGATGCATTGACTACTTCTGCTTTTCTGCACTGGATTGTGAGGTTCTTATGCCCTAGGACATGGTCAGTTTTAGAGTATGTGCCATTTACTTTTGAGAAAAAAGTATATTCCTTTTTATGCCCATTCAGTTTTCTCCAGAGGTCTATCATATGTGCCTTTGCTAAAATTCTGTTTACTTCCTTAACTTTTTTCTTATTTATTTTGAGGTTAGATTTATCAAGTTCAGAAAGGGGGAGGTTGAGGTCTCCCAATATTATAGTTTTGCTGTCTATTTCTTCCTGTAACTCCCTTAACCTCTCCTCTAAGAATTTGTGTGCCTTACCACTTGGTGCATATATGTTAAGCAATGAAATTTCTTCATTGTTTAAGGTCCCTTTTAGCAGGATATAATGTCCTTCCCTATCTCTTTTAATTAAATCTATCTTTACTTTTGCTTTGTCTGAGATTAGGATTGCTACACCTGCTTTTTTTACTTTAGCTGAGGCACAATATATTTTACTCCAGCCTTTTACCTTTACCCTATGTGTATCCCCCTGTTTCAAATGCATTTCTTGTAAACAGCATATTGTAGGATAATGGTTTTTAATCCATTCTGCTATCTGCTTCTGTTTTGTGAGAATGTTCATCCCCTGCACGTTCAGGGTTATGATTTCTATCTGTGTCTTTTTCTCCATCCTAATTCCCCCTGTTTATGCTTTTATTTCTCCCTTTCCCCTTCTCCTCCTCAACAAAGTTTTGCTTTTGACCACCGCTTTCATCAGTTACCCCTCCCTCTTTATTCCCCTCCCTTATCGTACCGTTACCCACTAGCTACTTCTCCTCTCCCTTCTGACCACCCCCCTCCCTTTTTCCCCCTTGACCTCCCACTTCCCGTAGGATGAGTTAGATTTCTAAACTTATCAGAGTATGTTATTCCCTTCTTGAACTAGATCAGATGACAGTAAAGCTCAAATACTGCTCTTCTCCCTCCCTTCTTTCCCTCTACTATAATATGTTTTTGTGCCACTTCATTTGGTGTAATTTACCCTTTCCTGCTGTCTCCTTACCGCTTCTCTCATAGCCCTCCCTTTATATCTCTTACTTATATTTTTTATCTTTACACCAGTTAATTTATACAGGCATTCATAACCTATGTATATACCTTTCATTTGTCATAATAGCTGTACCATTCACAAGAATGACTTATATATGTATATATATATATATATGCATATGTATACACACACACACAGATACATATACAAAACATACATAAGATGATATAATCCCACATACAGATGTAAACATCCTGCCCTTATTGGTTAATAAGGTTTGTGGGGTTTTTCCCCCCGGTTACCTTTTTATGTCTCTCTTGAATTTTGTATTTGGAGATCAAATTTTCCATTGAGTTCTGGCCTTTTCATCATTAAGGTCTGGAATTCCCTTATTTCATTGAATGTCCATCACCTTGCCTGGAAAAGTATGCTTAGTTTGATCCTTGGTTGTAGTCCCAGCTCCTTTGCCCTTCAGAATATCATATTCCAATTTCTCCTGTCTTTTAACGTGGATGCTGAGAGATCCTGCGTGATCCTGACTGTAGTTCCACGATATTTGAATTGCTTCTTTTTGGCTGCTTGCAGTATTTTCTCCTTGAGTTTATAGCTCTGAAATTTGGCTATAATATTTCTTGGTATTTTCAGTTTGGGATCTCTTTCAGGGGGTGATCGGTGAATTCTTTCAATGACTATTTTGCCCTCTGGTTCTAGGACCTCTGGGCAGTTGTCTTTGATAATTTCTTGGAAGACACTGTCAAGGCTCTTTTTTTCATCGTGGATTTCCGGTAGACCAATAACTCTCAAATTGTCTCTCCTGGATCTATTTTCCAGGTCAGTTGTTTTGCCAATCAGTTCACATTTTTTTCTATTTTTTCATTCTTTACGTTTTGTTGTATTACTTCTTGGTGCCTCATAGATTCATTAGCTTCCACTTGCTCAAGTCTAATTTTTAATGAGTTAGTGTTTACATTTTGCTTTTGAGTCTCCTTTTCCAGTTGGTTGATTTTGCCTCTCAGGGTGTCCTTTTCTCTCTCTAGATTCTGAATCTCCGTAGCCATTTCACCAGTCTTATTCTTTAGGGACTTGATTTCATCAGTGGATTTTTTCCTCCCTTTTTTCCATTTCTTCCATAGTTTCTTTTAGCTCCCTAATTTGGTTTTTAAAATCCTCCTTTAGCTCTTCCAGCAGTGCTTTTTGGGCTGGAGACCAGTTCATATTACCTTTTGAGGTGTCTGATGTATCTACAGTATCGTTACTTTCCTCTTGCATATTTGTATTTTGATCCTGCCTGTCTTCATAAAAAGAATCTATTGTCTTCGGTTTTTTTGGGTTCTTCTTCATGTTAGTTTGCCTTTTGTTGGCTTTACAACGAATTTCTATCTGTGGGTCTCAGGACTTTCTGTCCCAGATTTCTTATTCTGGGGGTTGTGAGTCTAGAATTATAACCTTCAGTTTCCTGAGGTGTGGGGGAGGGATCTGGCTCCCTGGCATCTCACTCCCTGTGGGTGCTCTTCAGCCCTTGCTTTTCAGCAATGGTCTCAGCTGTTTGTTGTTTGAGCTGATGTCTGGCACTTCCCCTGGGGGAGCAAGGTTACATCTGGGCTCCTGGTGTTGACCCCTGCCGACTCTGCCCCTATGGGACTAATGAAATTCTGCTATTTAACCACTGAAGCCCCACTACTTTCTGCTCAGTTTTCCAAGGGATTCTCTGGGTGGGGAGGGGAGGGATTAGAGCTGTTTACCTGGCCATTAAGGCTCCCGGAAGTTTAAGAAGCCGTGGTTCATACGTGTGGGCTGCAAACTTCTGGAGATGATATTTCATGGGCAGTGGTGTGCGCTGCCTCTTGTCGCTTCCACAGACTGCTGTCCTGTGTTGGGAGTCCTGGGGTTCTCCGCCAGTTTCGGGCACCCAGCTTTCTCCCAGCCCGTCTCCCACGTGGATTTCCCGGCCAGCCACTTCCACCTTGGTCTGGAGCGGCTCTGCACCGAGCACTCTCCAAGCCTACAGGTTCGTGCCTCCGGCCTTTCAGACTCTCCTGGCTCGGAAATTTGCCCCACGCATACTGCTCGCGGTTTCTGACTGTCTCAAATCTGCTCAAATTCACTTTTTTATGGGAATCTGACAGACCTTGTGAGAGAGCTCCGGTAAGACGCTGCCTTCATGCGGCCATCTTGGCTCCGCCCCCATCATTCCATATCTTAACTCCATTTTTAAAAAAAGCAAAATTCCTTAAGTTGCAGTCAACACTCAACACCAACAATTCCTTTACTTCTTCAAACCTTTGTTTCCTGCAAGATTTAAGCCAAATTAAGACCTTCTACAAGAAGGATTTCCTGATTTCCTAGCTACTAGTACTCTCCTTCAGAAAATTACTTTGTATTCAGTTTGTATGCATTTTGTATATATCCTGTATATTTTTCCCCAATAGAACATAAACTCTATGAAGCTAGGGATTGTTTTATGTTTTGTCGTTAATTCCCAGAGCTTAGCACAACTCTTAGCATATTGTAGATTCCATAAAAGGTATATTTATTGATCCTTATTTTAACCTTGTTTGTATTGGGAAAGCTTCAAATGTTTTGCTTTTACAAAGAATATTTGCTAATGTCTTTTAAAATATGTATTTGTCACGATATTAATAGGACTTCTGGGAGCTGAGATTGTGGAGTAAGTAGTAAATTGCTGTTGCTCCACTACATTCACTTCCTAACAATCATCAAATAGCATCCCAGAACAAATCCTGGAAAAGCAGAGCCAGCAGAAAGATCTTTTCTTTTTCTCTTGGAGTGGTCTTTAAGTCTCAGAATCTTGGAGGATCAGCAAGAAAGGTCTGTCTCACTCTGGTTAAAGGAGAACACATTACAGGACAAGAAACACCCCAACAAGCCAGCAGGAAGCCCCACCTCAGCAAAACAATGGGATATCTTGAGCCCCAGTATGGTGTAGCAGGCAAATGTCAAAATCAAGACCCCCCACATGTCTTAACATAACCATGGGAATCAGAAGAACTCATCTGAGAACCATTACATGCTTCAATGTTGCCCATTGGCAAATAAGCTTCCTGTGGCAGTCAGACCTCTGTGTGCTTCAGTACAGCCCAGAGTAGACATTCATCTTTGAGCGGCTGGACCTCTTCATGCTTCAGTATAGACCCAGGGAAATGCTGACCTTGCCTCAGCACACACCGGACCACCACTAGGAACCCAGGTCATTACCAGGTCAGCTGCCAGAACCCTACAGTCTCCAGCAGTATAAGCAACCCCCACCTCACCCTCTCAACAAAGTGCCAGACAAAAGGAGCTCCTGTGGACCTCAGAGCAACATCAGCACAGAACCAGATAAACAGCCAGGACCCACAGCCATTGGCATAAGAAGCCTGAGACAGAGTCCCTTCCACTATTGGAGAAGAGATCAAATTTAAAAGATAGGAAAAAGTTCAAAAAAAAGATCAACAAAAAAAATCCAGCCATAGAAAATTATTATTGTGACAGGAAAGACCAAGTCACAAACTCAGAAGAGGAAAACCATCTCAAAACACCAAGGGGTAAAAACCCAAAGAAAAATGGGAACTGGCATTAATTCCAGAAAAAAGAAAACTTATGAAAGAGTTCCAAAAGGAGCTTAAGAATCATATGAGAGGGGGGCGGAGCCAAGATGGCCACATGAAGGCAGCATCTTACCGGGGCTCTCTCACAAGGTCTGTCAGATTCCTATAAAACAGTGAATTGGAGCAGATTTGAGAGAGTCAGAAACCACGAGCAGTCTGCATGCGGCAAATTTCCGAGCAGGGAGAGTCTGAAAGGCCGGAGGCACGAACCTGTAGGCTCGGAGAGTGCTCGGTGTGGAGCTGCTCCAGACCAAGGTGGAAGTGGCTGGCCGGGAAATCCACGTGGGAGACAGGCTGGGAGAAAGCTGGGCGCCCGAAACTGGCGGAGATCCCCAGACCTCCCAACACAGGACGGCAGTCTGTGGAAGTGACAAGAGGCAGCGCAACACCACCCATGAAACACCGTCTCCAGAAGTTTGCAGCCCAAACGTATTAAACACGGCTTCTTGAACTTTCGGGAGTTCTTAATGTCCAGGTAAACAGCTCTAATCCCTCCCCTCCCCACCCAGAGAATCCCTCGGGGGAAAAAAAAAAGAATGCTGGAACTGAGCAGAAAGTAGTGGGGCTTCAGTGGTTAAATAGCAGAAGTTCATTAGTCCCATAGGGGCAGAGTCGGCAGGGGTCAACACCAGGAGCCCAGACGTAACCTTGCTCCCCCAGGGGAAGTGCCAGACATCAGCTCAAACAACAAACAGCTGAGACCATTGCTGAAAAGCAAGGGCTGAAGAGCACCCACAGGGAGTGAGATGCCAGGGAGCCAGATCCCTCCCCCACACCTCAGGAAACTGAAGGTTATAATTCTAGACTCACAACCCCCAGAATAAGAAAGCTGGAACAGAAAGCCCTGAGGCCGACAGATAGAAATTCGTTGTAAAGCCAGCAAAAGGCAAACCAACATGAAGAACACAAAAAAACCGAAGACAATAGATTCTTTTTATGAAGACAGGCAGGATCAAAATACAAATATGCAAGTGGAAAGTAACAATAATGTAGATACATCAGATACCTCAAAAGGCAATATGAACTGGTCTCCAGCCCAAAAAGCACTGCTGGAAGAGCTAAAGGAGGATTTTAAAAACCAAATTAGGGAGGTAAAAGAAAACATGGAAAAAATGGAAAAGTCCCTAAAGAATAAGATTGGAGAAATGGCTACAGAGATTCAGAATCTAGAGAGGGAAAATGACACCCTGAGAGGCAAAATCAACCAATTGGAAAAGGAGACTCAAAAGCAAAATGTAAACACTAATTCATTAAAAATTAGACTTGAGCAAGTGGAAGCTAATGACTCTATGAGGCACCAAGAAGTAATACAACAAAACGTAAAGAATGAAAAAGTAGAAAAAAATGTGAACTCTCTGATTGGCAAAACAACTGACAAGGAAAACAGATCCAGGAGAGACAATTTGAGAATTATTGGTGTACCAGAAATCCACGATGAAAAAAAGAGCCTTGACAGTATCTTCCAAGAAATTATCAAAGACAACTGCCCAGAGGTCCTAGAACCAGAGGGCAAAATAGTCATTGAAAGAATTCATCAATCACCCCCTGAAAGAGATTCCAAACTGAAAACACCAAGGAATATTATAGCCAAATTTCAGAGCTATAAACTGAAGGAGAAAATACTGCAAGCAGCCAAAAAGAAGCAATTCAAATATCATGGAACTACAGTCAGTATCATGCAGGATCTCTCAGCTTCCACATTAAAAGACAGGATAAATTGGAATATGATATTCTGAAGGGCAAAGGAGCTGGGACTACAACCAAGGATCAACTACCCAGCAAAACTAAGCATACTTTTCCAGGCAAGGTGATGGACATTCAATGAAATAAGGGAATTCCAGACCTTAATGATGGAAAGGCCAGAACTCAATGGAAAATTTGATCTTCAAATACAAAACTCAAGAGAGACATAAAAAGGTAACCGGGGGGAAAAACCCCACAAACCTTATTAACCAATAAGGGCAGGATGTTTACATCTGTATGTGGGATTATATCATCTTATGTATGTTTTGTATATGTATCTGTGTGTGTGTATATATACATACATATATATATATATATATATATATATATATATATATACATATATAAGTCATTCTTGTGAATGGTACAGCTATTATGACAAATGAAAGGTATATACATAGGTTGTGAATGCCTGTATAAACTAACTGATGTAAAGATAAAAAATATAAGTAAGAGATATAAAGGGAGGGCTATGAGAGAAGTGGTAACGAGGTAGTAGAAAAGGGTAAATTACACCAAATGAAGTGGCACAAAAACATATTATAGTAGAGGGAAAGAAGGGAGGGAGAAGAGCAGTATTTGAGCTTTACTGTCATCTGATCTAGTTCAAGAAGGGAATAACATACTCTGATAAGTTTAGAAATCTAACTCGTCCTACGGGAAGTGGGAGGTCAAGGGGGAAAAAGGGAGGGGGGGTGGTCAGAAGGGAGAGGAGAAGTAGCTAGTGGGTAATGGTAAGATAAGGGAGGGGAATAAAGAGGGAGGGGTAACTGAGGAAAGCGGTGGTCAAAAGCAAAACTTTGTTGAGGAGGAGAAGGGGAAAGGGAGAAATAAAAGCATAAACAGGGGGAATTAGGATGGAGAAAAAGACACAGATAGAAATCATAACCCTGAACGTGCAGGGGATGAACATTCTCACAAAACAGAAGCAGATAGCAGAATGGATTAAAAACCATAATCCTACAGTATGCTGTTTACAAGAAATGCATTTGAAACAGGGGGATACACATAGGGTAAAGGTAAAAGGCTGGAGTAAAATATATTGTGCCTCAGCTAAAGTAAAAAAAGCAGGTGTAGCAATCCTAATCTCAGACAAAGCAAAAGTAAAGATAGATTTAATTAAAAGAGATAAGGAAGGACATTATATCCTGCTAAAAGGCACCATAAACAATGAAGCAGTATCATTGCTTAACATATATGCACCAAGTGGTAAGGCACACAAATTCTTAGAGGAGAGGTTAAGGGATATACAGGAAGAAATAGACAGCAAAACTATAATATTGGGAGACCTCAACTTCCCCCTTTCTGAACTTGATAAATCTAACCTCAAAATTAATAAGAAAAAAGTTAAGGAAGTAAACAGAATTTTAGCAAAGGCACATATGATAGACCTCTAGAGAAAACTGAATGGGGATAAAAGGGAATATACTTTCTTCTCAAAAGTACATGGCACATACTCAAAAATTGACCATGTACTAGGGCATAAAAACCTCACAACCCAGTGCAGAAAAGCAGAAGTAGTCGAAGCATCCTTTTCAGATCATGATGCAATAAGAATCATTTTTAATAAAGAACCATGGAAAAGTAAGCTAAAAACTAATTGGAAACTAAATAATTTAATTCTAAAGAATGAGTGGGCCAAAGAACAAATCAGAGAAACAATTTATAATTTCATTCAAGAGAATGACAATAATGAAACAACATACCAAAACTTATGGGATGCAGCAATAGCAGTTCTTAGGGGAAGTTTTATATCCCTAAATGCCTACATGAATAAAATAGGGAAAAAGGAGATCAATGATCTGGGCATACAGCTGAAAAAGCTAGAAAAAGAGCAAATTGAAAACCACCAATTAAATACCAAATTAGCAATACTGAAAATCAAAGGAGAGATTAATAAAATTGAAACCAAGAAAACTATTGAATTAATAAATAAAACAAAGAGCTGGTTTTATGAAAAAACCAATAAAATTGATAAACCTTTGGCCAATTTGATTAAAAAAAAGAAGGAAGAAAATCAAATTACCAGTATCAAAAATGAAAAGGTTGAGGTCACCTCTAATGAAGAGGAAATCAAAACAATAATTAGGAATTATTTTGCCCAACTGTATGCCCATAAATTTGATAACCTTAGTGATATGGATGAATATCTACAAAAACATAAACTGCCCAGGCTAACAGAAAAGGAAGTGAAATGTCTTAATAACCCCATCTCAGAAAAAGAAATTGAGCATGCCATCAATGAACTCCCTAGGAAAAAATCTCCAGGTCCAGATGGTTTTACATGTGAATTCTATCAAACATTTAAAGAACAACTAATTCCAATACTTTGTAGACTATTTGGGAAAATAGGTGAAGAAGGAGTCCTACCAAATTCTTTTTATGACACTAATATGGTACTAATACCCAAACCAGGTAGAGTCAAAACAGAGAAAGAAAATTATAGACCAATTTCTCTAATGAATATTGATGCAAAAATTTTAAATAAAGAATCATATGAGAGGCATAAGAAAAATTGGGAAAATAAATGAGAGTGATACGAGAGAATACGAAAAAAGTCAACAGCTTGGAAAACTGCCTAAAAATAGAATTGGCCAAATGGAAAAGGAGATACAAAAATCCCCTGAAGAAAACAAGTCTTTAAAAAGTACAATTGACAAAATGGAAAAGAAAGTTCAAAAACTAATTGAGGAAAACAACACCTTAAAGGTTAGAATTGGGGAAGTGGAAGCTAATGACTCTATGAGAAATCATAAATCAATCAAACAAATTCAAAAGCATGAAAATATAGAAGAAAATGTAAAATGCCACATGGGAAAAACAACTGACCTGGAAAATAGATCCAGGAGAAACAAGATCAAGATCTTTGGGCTACCTGAAAGGCACATCTGGACTACATCTTTCAAGAAGTTATCAAGGAAAACTCCTCTGAGGTCCCTTAATCAGAGAGCAAAATAGGCATTGAAAGTATCCACTGATTACCTCAGGAAAGAGATCCCAAAACAAAAATGGCAAGGAATATAATAACCAAATTTTGGAGCTATTGGGATAAGGAAAAAATACTGCAAGTGGCCATTGGGGAGTCACAAGCAGGATTATACGGGACTTGGTAGCTGCAACATTAAATTATCAGAAGTCATGGAACATGATATTCTAGAAAACAAAGGAGGTAGGACTACAACCAAGAATCACTTACCTAGGAAAAATTAAGCATAATACATAAAGGGAAAAAATTGGTCATTCAATGAAATAGAAAGATTTCAAGGCTTCATAAAGAGAAGATCAGAATTAAACCAAAAATTTGATCTCCAATATCAAGAACCAAGAGAAACATAAACAGGTAAAAAGGGGAAAGAAAACAAGGGATTCAATAGAGCTAAACTATTTACATCCCTACATAGGAAGATGATATTTGTAACTCTGAAAAATTGTATCACTAACAGTACATATAGAAGGAATATACATAGAGGGTACAGGTATAGGGTGAGTTTGAGGGAGTGACATAAAAAAAGAGTAAGGGATGAGATAGAGGAGTATAATGGGTGGGAAAGAAGGGAGAAATAGAAGGGGGCAAATTATTTCACATGAAGAGGTGTGAAAGACCTATTAGAGTGGAGGGGAAGATGGAAGAGTGGGCAATGGGCATTGCTTGAACTTTACTCTCATCTGTGTTGGTTCAAAGAGGAAATAATATACACAATCAAAGAATATAGAAATCTCTTTCTCAACAGGGAAGTAGGAAGGGAGGAGATTAAGTAAAGGGGAGGGTGGGAACTGATGTGAGGGAGGGCAGATCAGGGGAAGTGGTAGATCACAGCAAACACTGGTGAGGTGAGAAAGGGTGAAAGGGGAGAGAGGACAAAGAGGAGGAAGAACAGGATGGAGGTAAATGCACAGATAGTAATCATAATTGTGAATCTGAATAGGATGAACTTTTCCACAAAAGAGAAGCCGACAGCAGAGTGTATGAAAAACCAGATTCCTACAACATGTTGCTTACAAGAAACTCACTTGAAGCACAGAAACACATGTAGAATAAAAGTAAGGAGGCTGAAACAGAATTGATTGTGCTTCAGATGAAGTTAAAAAAAACCCACAGAGGTAGCAATCCTGATCTTGGACAAAGTAAAAGCAAAAATAGACCTAATTAAAGCAGATAAGGAAGGAAACTACATTTTGCTAAATGTAAAGCAATCAAATTTGAAAAACAATAAATAGTCTACCTATCAGATCTATGGGAAGGAGAAGAATTCCTGACAAAACAAAAGATAGAGAGCTTTATGACATGTAAAGTAGATTATTCTCATCATATTAAATTGAAAAGATTTCATACCAACAAAACCAATGCAATTAATATCAGAAGGAAAGCTGAAAGCTGGGGAACAATCTTTATAGCAAGTGTCACTGACAAAGGCCTCATTTCACAAATATGTAGAAAATTGAGTCAAATTTATGAAAACACAAGCCATTCCCCAGCTGATAAATGGTTAAAGGATATGAACAGACAGTTTTCAGATGAAGAAATCAAAGATATCTATAGACATATGAAAAAATACTCTAAATCACTTTTGATTAGAGAAATGCAAATTAAAACAGTTCTGAAATGCCACCTCACACCAATTAGATTGACTGATATGGCAAAAAAGGTAAATGGAAAATGTTTGAGTGGTGGTGGGAAAATTGGAATATTAATACATTATTGGTGGAGTTGAGAACTGATCCAACCATTCTGGGGAGAAAATAGGAACTATGCCCAAAGGGCAACAAAACTGTGCATACCCTTTGTTCCAGCAATACCACTACTAGGTCTGTATTTCAAACACATTATAGAAAAGGGAAAAGGACCTACCTGTGCAAACATATTTATAGCAGACCTATTCATGTTGGCAAAATGCTGGAAACTGAGGAGATGTCCAATTGGGGAACGGCTGAACAAACTGTTGCATGTAAATGTAATGGAATACTATTGTCCAATCAGAAATGATAAAGAAATGTTCCCCACATATCAGAAAAAACTAGAAAGACTTGTACAAACGGATGTGAAGTGAAATCAGCAGAACCATTTCAACACTGCACACAGTATCAGCAACATTGTGTGATTATCGAGTGTGAATGACAAAGCTTTTCTCAGCAACACAGTGATCCAAGCCAAGCACAAAGAACTCAGGAAGAAAAAGGCTGTCCATATCCAGATACAGAATTAATGGACTCTAAATTCAGATTGAAGAATATTTTTTTCGCTTACTTTTTCCTTTCTTGTGTGTTTTTTTTCCTTTCATCTGCTTTTTCTTCCACTACTGTGATGGATATGGAAATATGTTTTGCATGATAGCATATGTATAAACTATGTCAAACTGCCTACCAATTTCAGAAGAAGGGAGGGAGAAAAAATTGGAACTCAAAATCTTATAAAAATTGATGCTAAAATTTTTCTTGATAATTCTGGGGAAAAATAAAATACTCTTTAAAGCAACAAAAAAAAAAAAAAAAAAAAAGAAAGAAAGAAAGAAAGAAAATGAGGCCTTCCATAACTAGAATTTTAAAGATTTTATTGCAAATTAATACTATTTTCTTATAATTTTTCGAAATGTTCGGGTCATCTTTGGTTTTTTGTGTTATTAATTATTCTAATTGTTTTCATCATCACATCCTTGCACCTCTATTTTAAATCCAAGTTTTGTGGTTGTTGTTGAGTCATTTCAGTCATGTTACACTTTTTGTGACCCAATTTTGGGTTTTTTTTCTTGACAATGGTATGGAAGTAGTTTGCCATTTCCTTCTCCAACCCATTTTACAGATAAGAAAGTTAGGTCAACATGGTTAAGTGATGTTCCCAGGATCACACAGTTAATAAGTGTCTGAGGCCAAATTTGAACTAATGAAGAGGAATCTTCCTGATTCCAATTACAGTGATCTATGCACTGTTTAGCTTCTAAATCCAAGTTAGATGAATTAATTTATGAGTGAGTTGTTATATTCTCCTTGCCTGAATTTTACTTACATTTTTGCATCAACATTCATTAATGGTTTTGGTTTATTATTCTGTGCATCTGCTTTCTCTCTACTTGGTTTGGGGGTAAAGAGCCATATTGGTCCCAAAAAAGGTACTTGATAGAGGATCTACAGTCTTTGTTTTTGAAAGTAGTGATTTAAAAAAAAATTAGTATTTCCCTTTATTTGTTAGAAGTCACTTGTAAATCCATTTTACCTGGGATTTTTTTTTTTCTATTTTAGCAAATTATTTGTAGCTTGCTCATTTTTTTTCCTGAGCTTAGATTTCTTTTGTTTTGTGAGTAAGTAGTATTTTTGTCTTTTAGGATACTATTTTTTGTTTGTTTTATCCTTCTCTTTCCCAGTTAGTTCTGTCATACTTCAACCTTTCATTTATTTTTCTTATATTCATTTATAATTCCTCTTTCCAAAAGGTAGCATTTTTATTCCATCCAATTCTTATTTCTTTGCTCTTTCAGGACACCCTAACAATTATTCACAGACATGTTAATTATTGATGAAAGTAGTTAGGTATAGAGGAAAATATTTTAACTACATTTTTCCTCATCATTTGTTGCTTTAAATGCCACCATTAGCATATACCTTGAGGTCAAGAGGAAGAACCATTGGTAAAATAAGTTCTAAGGTGTTCTTGAACAATGACCCACTTTCTATGACTATGTATATTTGTGATATAAACTTAGGGTTTCATTACATTGGTATTCTATTCATTCTCTTGATTTGTGTTTTGCTATCACATTCCAATATTCCTGGGCAGTTTTTCTATATGCTTCCTTTATTATAGTTGTCAGGCTTTCTTTTCCATTGTGCTTTTCTTCTAGGTCTATTATCCTTCGGTTATTTTTTCTTATATTATCTTCAAGTTCAGTATTCTTAGAACTCCTATATGTCCTTTCAATCTTGTTTTTTGTTTTGTTCTGTTATTTTTCTTTCCAGCTCTGCAATTTTTTTCTGTTTCTATTCTGCTTTTCTTTTTTCAATAGAATATACTTTTGTAGAGCACGTCTCAGTTGTTTTGTTCTTGATCTTTACTCTTAAGTTTGGTAAAATTTGTTGATTTTGTTTCCCTTAAGAGCTTGTATATCATGAATATTTTCACTTAATTCCTTGATTATTCTTCTGTACCATTTTTTAGGTTCATGGAGTTGTTTCAGTGGCATTATGGATGGCTTTGCAAAATTTGTTGTATAATCCTTATCACACTTGGTGGATTTTGATTCATTTTCCTTCATTGTGATGCATTTGTCCAACTCCTTTATTTCAGTTTTTGTTCTTCTCCTCCTCAGTCACTATAAATCACTACAGATATTTTGTTGTTGTTGAAACTGATGAGGGCACAGTCTCTGGGAGCCCCCTTGAGCTGTCCCTGAGTCTTCCGGCTGGATCTGGCCTTCCCCTAGGGCCACAAGCCTCACATTGTCTTTGTGCCCAGATCTCTCCCTCTATTGTTACTTTAGATATGCATGCCTTCAGTTACTTCCCAACCTTTGATATTCCTTCAGGAACTTCCTGCCCCTAATTCTATTCTCTTGGTTCCTGGACTCTGACCTCACCTGGTCCTCCTTAGACTTCCCTTCAAGACTCTCCCCTAAACCCCTCCTCTAGTCACCCCAGACCACCCCTCAATCCCTCCTACAATCTTTGTGTATATAATCTCCGTCTTGCCTCGATGAAGGTGCTCAGATTCAATCTAATTCAGTAGGTTGAATCTGGCCCGCTTGTGGAAACAGGCATCACAAAGGGGGGGATTTCTTAAGACAGCCCATTGTGGTGAATCCCTAATAAACTTTCTCTTTTCCCTTGGCTGAGAAGGCTTGAGTCGAATTCTTTCGGCAGGACCTGGTGTGTCAATATTTCGGGGTGCCGAGCACCCCTCAACCTTAAACCTCTTCAGAAACTGCATATTTTTTCCATTCCAAAAGCCTGTCATGGTTGTACTTTTTCCCCTAGAACTGTCTATTCTATTGTGTTCTGTTCTCTAAGACCACCAGGGTCAGAAAAGGATTGATTAGTAGAGATACTGCTACAAGAAAATTCTGAGAAGCTGCAAAAGCTGGGCCAGTTACTGCCTTTCTCAGTCCATTCTTCTAGGCTCCACCCCTCCCTCTCATAGTGTTATTTTCCTCTACTTCCAAGGTTGTGGGGTTTGGTTAAGAAGGTGGTACAGTAAGGTCCCCTAGGACATTTTTGTTGTTGTTCAGTCATTTTCAGTTGAATTCAACTCTTTGTTACCCCAGTTGGGATTTTCATGGCAAAGATGTTGGAGTGGTTTGCCATTTCATTCTCCAGTTCATTTTACAGATAAGGAAACTGAGGCAAACAGGGTTGACTGACTTGCCCAGGGTCACACAATAAGTATTTAAGTCCAGATTTGAGCTCAGTAAGATGAGTCTTCCAGCACTCTATCCACTGCACCACTTAACTGCTCCCTAGGACACTTTAGGGAAGGGTAGTCCTAAAAACTTTTGCAATTCACTCTGCCTCCCTTCCTCCCTCCCTCTCTCCCTCTCTCTGTGTCTGTCTCTCTGTCTCTGTCTCTCTCTCTCTCTCTCTCTCTCTCTCTCTGATATTCACGGGAACGCTTTCTCCTTCTTTTCAATACTATATAGCAATGATCCTTATGTACTTTAAGTTCATATAACATTATTATTATGTACCTTGGGGCCACTCTCTCTTCTCTATCCTTGGTATGCGTAGCTACTCCCTTTTCTTCCTCTTTTGTATCTGTGCTTGTCTGTTTAATTGGGTTCAGTCTTTGCTGGGATATGGAGAGTGGGAGGACTGGCCCAGGACACTGCCATACGATTACTATGAATTGCCTCATGGAAGAAAGCAGGCTGCCCCAAAATGACATGGTGGCAGGATATAGGAGGGAGTGCAAAGAAGGATTTTGTATAATAAAAGTAAGGAATCTCAGTCTGTTTTGGGGTATGGAGTCCATATGTGGGGGAAGATTATTCCTATTACGGATTATAGCCAGGTGGGATGTAAGCCTACCACATATTGGGGAAAAGATAGGGAGGCAGAAACAGTAGTGGTAACAGTAAATGATTGGTAAATTTGGTTTCAGTATTTTTTCTCCCTGTAACAATTGCCTTGTATCAGATTCTTTTTACTGAAGGTCCCCTTCCCCAGTTTGGAGATCCTTCCTGGTAATATTTAGAGGAGATAAGAAGAGCTTAGCTGCTTCTTGCCTATATATTTCTTAGACATCTTCCTAGAATTCTCCTTTTGTTTCTCTTAGCTATGACAGCATTAAAACTTATCCTCAAAACTGAAGGTGCTAAATAACCAAGGGTGTTTTGCATTTTAATTTTTAGCCATAATAAGTGGTAGTACATATATCTATAATACATCAGGCCACTCCACTCCCATTCCCAAGGGAATGGACAATCCAGGTTCAAAGTATTTTGTATGTCTTTGTCCTCTAGAACTGTAGCTCATAAGCCCCCACCAATGGGTTTATCTTTACTAGTCAGCCAGAAGACAGAATTATTCCAAAGCCATGAAGCAACGAAACTTCACCCCCTCAAATCTGGCTTTATTTGGACACAAATATTCAAAATAACAAGAAGACTGGACCCACTTAAGAAACATGCTTGGAGGGGAATGCATGTAAGAAGCATGTGTGATCAGGACCCACATGCAGAAGGAGAAAGTGAGTGTAGGGGCAAAGGGTACATCTTAATGGCATATGGCCACTGTATTATAGTAGTACTGTTCTTGCTGACTCCATTCCCTGCCAGTTTTACAATCTCTGTTAAAAACCATTTGAACACATAACGTTTTCACCTGACACTTTTTACCATAATTTCCTCTAGATATTGGACCACTATGTATTGCTTGGCTCAATGCTATTACATAGTAGTTTCTGTCAGATTCTATTCAGTAGTAGTTTTCCCTGCTTTTAGCTTCTGAAGGTTTAGTTTAAATCCTGTGACTATTTCTTCTGCATGGAATTCCAGGTGCTCCCATTCTTTTTAGGCTTAAAACCCACAGTCATATTTCTTTCCATCTCTCTTAGAAAAGGCAGAAATGCTTTCTCTGGACTTGCAAAAAGTCTTCCTATGGTTCTGTCTTCTTCTCTCAGGGTTCTAACTATTTAAACCTTTCATCTCCCCAACAAACGAATCTCAGACCCAGGTGCCAAGCAGAGTTATTACAGATATTGCTCTGAGTCTACATCATTTCTTTAGACTCTTCTTCCTGGTCTTAGGGGCTTGAGCTCCACTGTAGGGGTTGTTAATCCAGCTTTTAGTAAAAATTATATGTACCTCACACTTTTCAATCCCTACTTGCAAGACTATAATCCCAGCAATAGTTATTTGCTGAGGAACTATCAAACACTTCTCTACTTTGGAATTTTCCTAGTTCCTCAGTTTCTGAATCCCTAGTCTCTTCCATTTTCTCATGTAGATGGGGAGAGGAGGAAACATCTCAGAAGGCCAAGTCAATATTTTCTCAAACTGCTTTAGGCACATTCTTGGAATTTTTGTATGCATATACAACTTATGTTTGTGGATACAATGACTTTGAAAAACTTTGTGCCATGCATGCCCTTACATGAAAAAAGTATCACAGAAAAACAACAAAAACAAACTTTCAGCTTGCAAAAATTCTCCATGAAATATGAATGCATCAGTTCTATAACTGTACATCAAATTACTTGTCAAATTAGACTTCATTTGTTCTTAAAGTAGAATCTGACATCTTTTATCATTAAAACAAATGTCATCTGTGTTGATGCAGTAGCAACAGGTATTGTTTCCATTAGTGTGGTGTCAGTTCTATGCATGGGTCTTCAGAGAATGCTTAATAATTCAGAGAAATTCTTAAAGTGAGAACTGATATAGATCTTTTAGTCTCTTTTCCTCTTTTAGAGGTGGCATGGTTTTAGATTATTTTGCTCTCTGGTTATTACATCTTCACTTTTATATAATCCTTTTGACCTTTTTGCAGACTTCTTTATAACTCTACTTTAGCTTGTGACTTTTTCTCTAGTCACACCTTCATCCCTTCCCCTAGCAGAGTAGATTTCCTCTCAAACCAGACCCAGGAAAGACAGTGGATCTCTTCAGTGTGAGGCCTAGTTTCTTCCCCAGTCACTGTTGATTCAGTCAGTTAGAGCAGCAGTTTGCCAAATTTTCAGTCTCAGGACCCCTTTACACTTTTAAAAATGATTTAAGACCCCAATATCCATCAATATTTACCAAATTATGCATTAATATATCTTAGTATTATGAAGATAGTTTACACTTTACAGACCTCTTGAAAGGGTTTCAGGGCCCTCGAGGCCTTCCTAGATTATATTTTGAGAACTGCTGATATAGAAGCCTGGTAAAATGTTTTCTTTGTCCTGGGAGGTTGTAAAAACAAGTCAATAAATCTCTTTTTGTTCTGAGCCCCTAGCCAGAGAGGACACGGGCAAAATACCATAGGATTAAATCCAACTCCATCATGACCTGGATGATCTCAAATAACCCCATCAACACTATATTTAAGCAATAATACCATATAGCAATATGGGTGGTTACCAGCTTTATCACGTTTTACTCTTTTAAGAAATAAAGTAAACCCTCAACCACAAAAGTATAAACAGACTTTCAAGGAGCAAAGGTAAGTCTTCTTCATGTCCCTTGGGAAAATATCAAGCTTAGAAATACATCTACTCATGTTATTGTAAGAGGGAGCAGAAAATGAGGAAAGGAAAAAAAAATCATTGGACTCTTCCTTCAGCCCAAGTGAATTTAAGTAAGTGCTATTGAATTCTTTTTGCTACTCCATGGAGGCAGCATGTCTCGAAATGGCCCTTTGTAGTTTCCACACAGGTCACCTCCCCTGTAGCTTGAGGGCTTCACTTCTTTTCACTTCTTCCAACAATTCTTTAGATTGGGAGCAGCTAGTTTATAAGTCTCATCAACCTTTCTTGTTTTTCATCAATCTCTAGGTGAGAGTAGAACTCTCTAAATAAGGTTTAGGAGAGAAATGCTGGACAACTCTTTGGTCTCCCTGAAACCAGCAGGAATCCATCTTCAGCATCTTGATCTCTTTGGAGATGCCTAGAGTAGGCATGACCAAGACAGCAGCACTACACTTCTACTCCCTTGACTAAATGGAAAGGATATAATGAGATTATAAGCCTGCCTTTTGATGGCTGGAAAGCATAGCTCCTCAGCTGACTTTAAAGCAACGGTTTAAACGTCATTGATTTTGTATTTCCACTTCCATAATAGAAGCTGTCAACAATATAACACTTTAAAGAATGACCAAAGGTCTTCTTCCCAAAGTACAGGTGATTATCTTGACAGAGTATGTTAAAAAGTATCATTTTTGAGGAGAGAGGATCTAGACACTGGATGAAAATAAGGATTTATCTATTATTGTTTATATAGCATTCTAACAATGCGTGACATTTACAAAAAGGCACATTGTTTGAAACAAATCACAAGTAAAATCCTTGCTCTGAATAATTTTTATTCTAAAGACATAAATCAGTACAGTACACAAAATAGCATTTCAGAATTAATTACTCAAGGTAGTGGCTGTAGAAAGATGTACCTTGTTCATGGAAATTATGGATCTCAAAGTAGCCAGTTTTCTTTGTGTCTTTTTTTGCTTCTGTTTTAAAGAATTATGAAAGGACGACAGTGACAGTTATAAATCTCACTGAAAAAAGAGATGAGAAAGATGATAAAGGACCAGAAGGGCTATGGTTAAAGCGAATATTATTGAAGACATTTGTAGCACAAGCAAACAAACTCAGATCAAATCACAGCATCTCAACGTAAAGTAATTGGGGTATAAGACTTGGATGGTGATGAGAGATTAATGAACTATTCTCTGGAAACACATTCTTTACTTATGTGGACTACATTATTTCCTTCCTGACACGAATGATATCCTTCTAAATTTATGGATGAGTAATTTTCTTGAAACAGTATCAGGTCCCCTATAAGCACATATTTTCCTTAACCTTTTGCTTGGGGATATTGTGATTATAGGTAGTACTTGATTTTGAAATATGAAGAATTGACTGTCAAATAGGTTGATGTATTTTCCCTAGGTAATTACAACATACTGCACTTGTATTTCATTACTGTGCCCTCTATACATTTATTTTATAAATATTTGGATATGGATACAATATTTCATTGAAAAAATAGAGTAGAATTTTAGGTGAGCAGTTTAATGTGGACTGAGTCAATGAACCACATTGAATGAATTCATTCATTCCTAGAGCAGAAAACACAATATTCTGTGCTGTGAGATATATAAAGAAGTTTTCCTATACAAGAGACCAGTTTAATTTTATAGTAGTTTCTATGGCTACAGTAGAAATATCCAATTTTTGAGCAATAATCCTATTTTAATTTTAAATTTACTTACTGGAATTGATACTGCATCAGAAGGTTGATCAAACCATCAAAGTGATTATATTGATGTAGATATTTAAAACCATTGTCTAAAGTAGCTATTAGCTACTTAGCAATGGCAAATAAAACTCAGAATTGATCTTATTTAATTAAATATTTTAATGGGTTTACATCATTTATAAAATGCACATACACAAATGTAAATACATACAAAGTGTTTTGAGTACAGTTTTACACATAGTGATATGCATAGGTATATATAACAGGAAATAGTGATTATAAAATTAGTTTTTTTAATAATTTCTCTTCAAATGGTAATCTTTTGTTTATTTCAACAGAGATCTCCTATCTTCATTTTTATCCTTAGTGCTTATTTGTGAATTTTATAGGCATTAAACACAATATGCGCCAAACTCCAATCATTTCCCACAACTCAACCTACCCTTTCTCCTTCTTTACTTCTCTGTTGCTATAAACGACACCATTATTTTTCACAGGGCTGAAAACTCATTTGTAGTTGAAAATCAGTGGCGGCATAGGGGGAAAATTAATTGCTTTAGACTTAGAAAACTGGAATTTTAATAGGGCATCTAATAATTCCTACCTTTGTGAACTTAGGAAAGTAACATCCTCTCTGTGCCTCAGTTTCCTCATATATGAAATTGGGATGTCAGACTTGATAGCCCCGAAGTTCACTTCCAGCTAGAGTTCTATTATGCTATGACTTCCTTCTTCAATGAACACATATGATAAAACCCAAAGTTCTATCAATATACCTCCTGGATGTCTGGAATATCCATGTACTACTTTCCATTCTGAGGCATTGTTAAGAGCATACAGAAGGATTTATAACATATCATTAAGGACGCAGGCATGATTAATGTTCTGTCATAGGGTCATCACCAATATACTTTCTGATGCTGTTTATGACAAAAAACTATTGGCAACTTTCAGCATGGAGTAACACATCAGAATTCAAGTCTATGTTCTCCTGTGCCATCTCTCAGTTCAGTTGAACAAGTGTTTATTAAGTATCAATGTTTAAATTATATCCTGTTCTTATCTCCTTGATCATCCTCTCCCTCTAGTCAGAATAATAAGTTTTATGAGGAAATAAGAGTCTAAAGTGGAATTTAGAAGTCACTTACAAACTATCACAAAGATCAAAGAAGAATAATTTACAAATTGTATCATATATTAACTAAAATTCACATCCTGGTGATATGTGCTCATTCAAGGGAAATCATCTAAGTGTTGCTTTTCAAGACTTCTGGCCTACGATATGTAAATTCCAGACAAAATTCAGATCTCCACAGATCCAGACCAGTAAAAAGCAAAAAAGGAGCTGATAGCTTTGAGATGACAACTTTGAAGTTTTATCAATAACTGTGGGATGATTTGGGTATGTTAATGAACTAACCCCAAAGTGACACAGGTAGGAGTTGGTCTGTTTACCCCACAAAACACCTATAAAAATGCTACCGCCCTCACACCAAGCATTCTTCCATCTCCAGCAGATCCATGCTGCCTAGTGCTTACAAATCTAATCCAAGGTGATGTGAGTGACATCCTCTGTCTCTCCCCATCCCTGTCCTTTTCCTCATGTTGCCTGTCTTCCTTCACCATCCCATTCATTCCCTGTCCCACATTGCCATCTGCCTCTATACCACTTTTGATGCTTGTCTCTGTGCCTTATTAAAGTGTGATTTCCACCCCAATTCCTGCTGCCAATCATGGTCTTTTCTGGCAAGTACCCAAGGAACCAGACCTGTCTGTTTCCTTTCCATAATTTCACAAATTAAGTATCAGCTTAAAATCTATGTGCCTAGTACTGCATTAGATAGTGGTGATACAAAGACAAAAATTGAAAAACCAACTATGAAAGAATTTTACTGCTCTTACCTCACATTATTCTACATAATAGAAAGAGCTGAGAACTTACAAAGAGCTGAGTATCTTTCTAGCTTCCATATTCTTCCCTCTTTGATTGATTGCTCCTCAAAACTAACTACAGATTGTAAATAGATTGTTCTCTCCCTCCTGAACTGTTATCCAACAAAAAAATGCCAGGCACTGTGCACCCTTTTTAAAAAACAATTTCTTTTTGTTTCCCAAGGAAAATACAAACAAGCAAAATCATTCAAGTCTTCAAGGATCTAACATTTGAAATGAAGGAAGATAACACATGTAGGGTAGTGATGGCCAGGAAGAAATTGTTTTGCACATGAAAGTCAAAGGGAGTGTTTATTGGAGTCATAATTCAATTGCCTAACATGACCTTCCTAGGAATGGAAGCACTGATTTGATTGTCATTGTAAAATTTTAAAGGGAGATAGCTAAGAAGCAATCTTTTTTAAACTTTTAAATGTTATTTAGTATTTTATTTTCCCCAGTTACATGTAAAAACAATTTTTAACATTCATTTTTAAAACTTTGAGTTTCAAATTCTCTCCCTTCCTCCCTCTCCCTCACCCCCCCATTGAGAAGGCAAGCAATTCAATATAGATTATACATGTGTAGCCATGCAAAACATATTCATAATAATCATTTGATAAAAAACCAGACAGAAAAGGAAATCTCATGAAAAATAAAGTAAAAGAAAAGTATGCTTCAAATTACATTCAAGCACCAACAATTCTTTCTCTGGGGATGTATAGCATTTTTCATCATAAGTCATTTAGACTTGTTTTGAATCATTGTATTGCTGAGAATAGCTGAGTCATTCACAGCTGATTATCTTATAATATTGCTGTTACTTTTTACACAGTAGATTTTACTTTGCATTGGCTTCTGTAAGTCTTAACAGGTTTTTTTCTGAGAGCATTGTGAGAGTGCTCATCATTTTTTATACTACAATAGCATTCTATCATAATTACATACCACAACTTGTTCAGCCATTCCCCAACTTATGGGCATCCCCTCAACTTCTGATTTTTACCCCCAGAAAAGAGTTGCTATAAACATTTTTGTACATATAGATCCTTTTCCCTTTTTTGTTTTTTATCTCTTTTGGGATACAGACCTAGCAGCGGTATTGCTAGGTCAAAGGGGATAGGGGGATTTACAGCTCTTTGGGCATAGTTCCAAATTGCTCTACAGAATGGTTGAGTCAATTCATAACTCCAAAAACAGTCCATTAAAGTCTAATTTTCCCCACATTTCCTCCAGTATTTGTTATTTATCTTTTCTGTCCCATTATCCAATCAAATAGGTATGAGGTAGTTGCCTCAGAAGCATTTTAATTTGCATTTTTCTAATCAATAGAGTAATTTTTCATATGGCTATAGATAGCTTCATCTGAAAATCGATCATATTTTTGATCATTTGTCGGTTGGAGAATGGATCTTGCTTTTATAAATTTCTCAGTTCTCTATATGTTTGAGAAATGAGGCCTTTATCAAGAAAACTGCTTAAATTTTTTTTCACAGTTACTATTGCTAACTGTATTTCCCTACATTCTATTTTCCCCATCCCCATTTATTCTATTCTCTCTCTCCTTTCACCTGGTTGCTCCTCAAAAGTATTTTGCTTATGACTACCCACTTTCCCAATCTTACCTGCCTTCTATCATCCCTCCCCTCATTCTCTAACTCCCTTCCCTTCTTACTTTCTTGTAGTGTAAGTAAGATAAATTTCTATACCCAATTGAGTGTGTATGTTATTCCCTCTTAGAGCCAATTTAGATGAGAGTAGGGTTCACTTACTCTCCCTTGCCTGCCTCCTCTTCTTCACCACAGCAAAAGATTTTTATTGCTTCTTTTATATAAGATAATTTGCCACATTCTGCCTCTCATTTTCTCTTTCTCCCAGTATGTTCCTCTCTTGCCTTTTAATTTTATGATTTTTTTAGATGTGTTCCCTTCATATTCAACTCACAACTATGACTTCTATATATACCCCTTCTAACTACCCTAATAATTAGGAAGGTATTGTGAGTTACAAAATCATCTGCCCATGTAGGAATGTAAACAGTTTGGTTTTATTAAGTCCCTTTCCTGTTTACTTTTTATGCATTTCTTGAGTTTTGTATTTGAGAGACAAATTTTCTATTCAGCTCTGGTCTTTTCATCAAGAATGCTTGAAAGTCCTTTATCTCATGGGATGACCATTTTTTCCCTTGAAGGGTTATATTTGGATGATTAGGGTGATTCTTGGTTATAATTCTAGCTCCTTTGTCCTCCAGAATATCATATTCCAAGCCCTCTGATCCTTTAATATAGAAGCTGCTAAATCATGTGTTATGCTGACTGTGGCTCCAGGATATTTGAATTGTTTCTTACTGGTGGATTGCAATATTTTCTCCTTGATCTGGAAACTCTGGAATTTGGGTATAATATTCCTGACAGTTTTCCTTTTGGGATCTCTTTCAGGAGGTTATTGGTGTATTCTTTCAATTTCTATTTTATGTTCTGGTTCTAGAGTATCAGAGCAGTTTTCCTTCATAATTTCATTAACAAAGATGTCTAGGCTCTTTTTTAAAAAAAAAAAAATCATGGCTTTCAGATGGTCCAATAATTTCAAAATTATCTTTCCTGGATCTGTTTTCTAAGGCAGTTGTTTTCTTGATTTCTCATAAAGTCACTAGTTTCCATTTGCTCCATTCTAATTTTCTTTTTTTTTAAAATTTATTATTTTGTATTTTTGGTTTACAACACTCAGTTCCACAAGTTTTTGAGTTCCAAATTTTCTCTCCCTCCCTCTCCTACCCCCTCCCCCCAACATGGCATGTAGTCCAATATAGGTTCTACATATACCTTCCCATTAAAGTTATTTACACAATAGTCAAGTTGTAAAGAAGAATGATAACCAATGGAATGAACCATGAGAAAGAAGAAACATAACCAAAAAAGAAAAAAAGAACAGAGAGCAAATAGTTTGCCTCAATCTGCATTCAGACTCCATCATTCTTTCTCTGGATGTGGATAGGTTTTTCCATCAAGAGTCTTTTGGAGCTGTCTTTGAACCTCTTATTGCTGAGAAGAGCCAAGTCTATCAAAATTAGTCATCAGAGATACCATGTGTCTCTAATAGTGTATATTTTCTCCTGGTTCTGCTCCCCTCACTCAGTATAGATCTTTCCAGATTATTATGAAGTCCATATCTTCCCCATTTCTTTTTTTTCTATTTTTATTTTTATTACATTTTTTTTATTTTTATTTTTAGTTTACAGCAGACGGTTCTACATAATTTGAGTTCCAGATTTTCTCCCCTCCCTGCCACCTCCCTCCCCGAGACGGCATGGAATCTCATATAACTACCATGTATAACTTCGTATTGAATTAATTTATACACTAGTCAAGTTGTGGAGATGAATTATGACCAATGGAATGAATCGTGAGAAAGAAGAAACAGAGCCAAAAAAAAAAACTTAAAAACAACAACAAAGGAGAAGAGAAAAAGGTGAGCATGAAGTGTGCCTCAATCTGTATTCAAACTTCATACTTCTTTCTCTGGATGTAGATAGCATTCTCCATCGTGAGTCCTTTGGAGTTGTCCTTGCACCTTGTGTTGCTGAGAAGAGCGAAGTCTGTCAGGGTTGGTCCTCACAGAATCCATATATCTGTGGTTGTGTACAATGTTCTCCTGGCTCTGCTCCATTCACTCACCATTATGTCCTGTAGGTTTTTCCAGGTTGTTACGAAGTCCATATCATTAATATTTCTTATGGCACAATAGTATTCCATTACCTTCATATACCACAGCTTGTTCAGCCATTCCCCAATTGATGGGCATCCCTTTGATTTCCAATTCTTGGCTACCACAAAAAGAGCCGCTATACCTATTTTTGTACATATGGGTCCTTTTCCCGCTTGTGTGATTTCTTTGGGATACAACCCTAGAGGTGGTATTGCTGGGTCAAAGGGTATGAACATTCCCGTGGCACTTTGGGCGTAGTTCCAAATTACTCTCCAAAATGGCTGGATCATCTCACAACTCCACCAGCAATGTAACAATGTTCCAATTTTCCCACATCCTCTCCAGCATTTATCATTTTCCTGTTTTGTTATTTTAGCCAATCTGACAGGAGAGATGTGGTACTAAGAGTTGTTTTGATTTCCATTTCTCTAATCAGTAGTGATTTAGAGCATTTTTCATGTGCCTATAGACAGCTTTAATTTCTTCCTCTGAAAGCTGCCTGTTCATATCCTTTGACCATTTCTCAATTGGGGAATGGCTTGTATTCCTATATATTTGGCTCATTTCCCTGTATATTTTAGAAATGAGGCCTTTATCAGAGATACTAGTTGCAAAGATTTTCTCCCAATTTTCTGCTTCCCTCCTAATTCTTGTTGCATTGGATTTTTTTGTACAAAAACATTTCAATTTAACATAATCAAAATTATCCATTTTGCATTTTGTGATGCTCTCTATCTCTTGTTGAGTCAAGAATTCTTTTCTTTTCCATAAATCTGATAAGTAAACTATTCCTTGCTCTCCCATATTACTTATATTATCAGCCTTTCCTCCTAAATAATGAACCCATTTTGAATTTATTTTGGTATATGCTGTAAGATATTGGTCTATGCCCAGTTTTTGCCCTACCATTTTCCAATTTTCCCAACAGTTTTTGTGAAATAGTGAATTATTAGCCCAGACGCTAGCCTCTTTGGGTTTATCAAAGAGTAGATTGCTATATTTGTTGACTTCTCCATCTTGTATTCCTACCCTATTCCACTGATCCACACCTCTGTTTCTTAGCCAGTACCAGGTAGTTTTTATGACTGCTGCTCTGTAGTAGAGTTTAATATGTAGTATGGCTAGGCCACCTTCTCTAGCATTTCTTTTCATTAATACCCTAGATATTCTAGACCTCTTGTTTTTCCAGATGAATTTTGTTATAATTTTGTCCAGTTCAGTAAAATAATTTTTTGGTAGTTCGATTGGTATAGCACTGAATAGATAGATTAATTTAGGTAAAATTGTCATTTTTATTATATTAGCTTTGCCTAACCATGAGCAACTGACATTTTTCCATTTATTTAGATCTGACTTTATTCGCGTGAAAAGTGTTTCATAGTTATGTTCGTATAGGCCCTGGGTTTGTCTTGGCAAAGAGACTCCCAAATATTTTATAGTGTCTACAGTAACTTTGAATAGAATTTATCTTTCTATCTCTTGCTGATGGGCTTTGTCAGTAATGTATAGTAATGCTGAGGATTTATGTGGGTTTATTTTATATCCTGCAACTTTGCTAAAGTTGTTTATTATTTCAAGTAGTTTTCTACTTGATTCTCTAGGATTCTCTAGATAAATCATCATATCATCTGCAAAAAGTGATAATTTAGTTTCTTCTTTTCCTATTCTGATTCCTTCAATTTCTTTTTCTTCTCTTATTGCTACAGCTAATGTTTCTAGTACCAAATTGAATAGTAGGGGTGATAAAGGGCATCCTTGTTTCAACCATGATCTTATTGGGAATGCATCTAGCTTATCCCCATTATAAATAATGCTTGTTGATGGTTTTAGGCAGATGGTATTTATAATTTTAAGGAAGGTTCCATTTATTCCTATGCTTTCTAGTGTTTTTAATAGGAATAGGTGTTGTATTTTGTCAAAGGCTTTTTCTGTGTCTATTGAGATGATCGTATGGTTTCTGCTACCTGGTCATAGTGTATTATTCTTGTGATGAGTTGCTGCTATCTTTTTGCTAATATTTTATTTAAAATTTTTGCATCAATATTCATTAGATAAATTGGTCTATAATTTTCTTTCTCTGTTTTGACTCTACCTGGTTTGGGTATTAGTACCATATTTGTGTCAAAAAAAGAATTTGGTAGGACTCCTTCTTCACCTATTTTCCCAAATAATCTACAAAGTATTGGAATTAGTTGTTCTTTAAATATTTGATAGAATTCACGTGTAAAACCATCTGGCCTTGGAGATTTTTTCCTAGGGAGTTCATTGATGGCATGCTCAATTTCTTTTTCTGAGATGGGGCTGTTTGGAAATTTCACTTCCTTCTCTGTTAGCCTGGGCAGTTTATGTTTTTGTAGATATTCATCCATATCTCTAAGGTTGTCAAATTTATGGGCATACAATTGGGTAAAATAATTCCTAATTATTGTTTTGATTTCCTCTTCATTAGAGGTGAACTCACCCTTTTCATTTTTGTTATTGGTAATTTGATTTTCTTCTTTCTTTTTTTAATCAAATTGACCAAAGTTTTATCATTTTTATTGTTTTGTTCATAAAACCAGCCCTTTGTTTTATTTATTAATTCAATAGTTTTCTTGGTTTCAATTTTATTAATCTCTCCTTCAATTTTCATTATTTCTAATTTGGTATTTAATTGGGGGTTTTCAATTTGCTCTTTTTCTAGCTTTTTCAGCTGTATGCCCAGATCATTGATCTCCTTTTTCCCTATTTTATTCATGTAATCATTTAGGGATATAAAACTTCTGCCAAGAACTGCTTTTGGTGCATCCCATAAGTTATGGTATGTTGTGTCACTATTGTCATTCTCTTGAATGAAGTTATTAATTGTTTCTCTGATTTGTTCTTTGGCCCACTCATTCTTTAGAATTAGATTATTTTGTTTCCAATTAATTTTTAGCTTATTTTTCCACAGTTCTTTGTTACAAATGATTTTTATTGCATGATGATCTGAAAAGTGTGCTTTGACTACTTCTGCCTTTCTGCCCTGGACTATGAGGTTTTTATGCCCTAGTACATGGTCAATTTTTGAGTATGTGCCATGTACCACTGAGAGGAAAGTATATTCCTTTTTATCCCCATTCAGCTTTCTCCAGAGGTCTATCATACCTGCCTTTTCTAAAATTCTGTTTACCTCCTTAACTTCTTTCTTATTTATTTTGAGGTTACATTTATCAAGTTCAGAAAGTTTTGCTGTCTATTTCTTCCTGTAACTCCCTTAACCTCTCCTCTAAGAATTTGTATGCCTTACCACTTGGTGCATATATGTTAAACAATGATATTGCTGGTGACTTTTAGCAGGATATAATGTCCTTCCTTATCTCTTTTAATTAAATCTATCTTTACTTTTGCTTTGTCTGAGATTAGGATTGCTACACCTACTTTTTTTACTTTAGCTGAGGCACAATATATTTTACTCCAACCTTTTACCTTTACCCTGTGTGTTTCCCCCTGTTTAAAATGTGTTTCTTGTAAACAGTATATTGTAGGATTATGGTTTTTAATCCATTCTGCTATCTGCTTCTGTTTTATGAGAGTGTTCATCCCATTCACGTTCAGAGTCATGATTTCTATCTGTGTCTTTTTCTCCATCCTATTTCCCCCATTTATGCTTTTATTTCTCCCTTTCCCCTTCTCCTCCTCAACAAAGTTTTGCTTTTGACCCTCGCCTTCCTCAGTTTACCCTCCCTCTTTATTCCGCTCCCTTATCTTACCGTTTCCCACTTGCTACTTCTCCCCTCCCTTCTGACCACCACTCTCCCTTTTTTTCCCCACTTGCTCTCCTACTTCCTGTAGGACAAGTTGGATTTCTAAACTTATCAGGGTATGTTATTCCCTTCTTGAACCAGATCAGATGACAGTAAAGCTCAAATACTGCTCTTCTCCCTCCCTTCTTTCCCTCTACTATAATATGTTTTTATGCCACTTCATTTGGTGTAATTTACCCTTTTCTACTACCTCCTTACCTCTTCTCTCATAGCCCTCCCTTTACATCTCTTACTTATGTTTTTTGTCTTTACATAAGTTAATTTATACAGGCATTCACAATCTATGTGTGTCCCTTTCAATTGTCATAATAGCTATACCATTCTCAAGACTGACATATATATGTATTATATATATATATAAACATACATAAGATGATATAATCCCACATAAAGATGCAAACAACCTGCCCTTATTGGTTAATAAGGTTTGTGGGGTTTTTCCCCCTGGTTACCTTTTTATGTCTCTCTTGAGTTTTGTATTTGGAGATCAAATTTTCCATTGAGTTCTGGCCTTTTCATCGGGAAGGTCTGGAATTCCCTTATTTCATTGAATGTCCATCTCCTTGCCTGAAAAAATATGCTTACTTTTGCTGGGTAGTTGATCCTTGGTTGTAGTCCCAGCTCCTTTGCCCTTCACAATATCATATTCCAATTCCTCCTGTCTTTTAATGTGGAAGGTGAGATATCCCGTGTGTCCTGACTGTAGTTCCACGATATGTGAATTTCTTCTTTTTGGCTGCTTGCAGTATTTTCTCCTTGAGTTTATGGTTCTGAAATTTGGCTATAATATTTCTTGGTGTTGTCAGCTGGGGATCTCTTTCAGGGGGTGATTGGTGAATTCTTTCAATGACTATTTTGCCCTCTGGTTCTAGGACCTCTGGGCAGTTGTCTTTGATAATTTCTTCGAAGATACTGTCAAGGCTCCTTTTTTCATCGTGGATTTCTGGTAGACCAATAACTCTGAAATTGTCTCTCTTGGATCTATTTTCCAGTTCAGTTGTTTTGCCAATCAGATAGTTCACATTTTTTTCTATTTTTTCATTCTTAACATATTGCTTTACTACCTCTTGGTGCCTCACAGATTCATTAGCTTCCACTTGCTCAACTCTAATTTTTAATGAGTTAGTGTTTTCATTTTGCTTTTGAGTCTCCTTTTCCAATTGGTTGATTTTACCTCTCAGGGTGTCATTTTCTCTATGTAGATTCTGAATCTCCGTGTCCATTTTGCCAATCTTATTCTTTAGGGATTTTCCCATTTTTTCCATGTTTTCTTTTGCCTCCCTAATTTGGTTTTTAAAATCCTCCTTTAGCTCTTCCAGCAATGCTTTTTGGGCTGGAGACCAGTTCACATTATCTTTTGAGGTATCAGATGGATCTATAATGTCACTGTTGTCCTCTTCCAAATTGGCATTTTGATCATTCCTGTCTGCATAAAAAGAATCTATTGTATTCAGTTTTTTTGTGTGTTCTTCTTCATGTTGGTTTGACTTTTCCTGGCTTTACAATAAATTTCTGCCTTTGGGGTTCAGGGCTCTCTGTTCCAGCTTTCTTATTCTGGGGATTGTGAGTTTAGAATTTTAGCCTTCAGTTTCCTGATGTGTGGGGGAGTGGTCTGGCTCCCTGACTTCTCACTCCCTATGGGTGCTCTCCAGCACTGTTGCTTTTCAGCAATGGTCTCAGCTGTTTGTTGTTTGAGCTGATCTGTGGCTCTTCCCCTGTGGGAGCAAGATTACGTCTGGGCTCCTGGTGTTGACCCCTGCCGACTCTGCCCCTCTGGGACTTATGAATTTCTACTATTTGACCACTGAAGCCCCACTTATTTCTCCTCTGTTCCAGCATTCCTTTTTTTTTCCCCATGGAATTCTCTGCATGGGGGGGGGAGGGTTTAGTGCTGTTTATCGGGCTATTATGTCTCCTGGAAGTTTGAGAAGCCGCATTTCATTCCTTCAGGCTGCAAGCCTCAGGGGTAGGAATTTTCATGCTGGTGGCATTGGGTTGCCTCTCCTCGCTTCCACAGACTGCCATCCTGTGTTGGGAGGCCTGGGGTCTCCGCCGGTTTGGGGAGCCCAGCTTCCTCCCAGCCTGTCTCCCACATGGAATTCCTGACCGGCTGCTTCCGCTTTGGTCTGGAGCTGCTCCGCACACCGAGCACTCTCCGAACCTACAAATTCTTTCCTTTGGCCTTTTAGACTCTCCCGGCTTAGAAATTTGCCCCACGCAGACTGCTCGTGGTTTCTGACTCTCTCAAATCTGCTGAAATTTACTTTTTTATAGTAATCTGACAGACCTCGTGAGAGAGCTCTGGTAAGATGCTGTTTTCATGCAGCCATCTTGGCTCCACCCCCTATCTTTCCCATTTTTGCTAGCGCAAGAGTATTCCATTACATTCATACACCACAACTTGGTTAGCCATTCCCCAATTGATGGGCATCCCTTTGATTTCTAGTTCTTTGCCACCATAAAAAGAGCTGCTATAAATATTTTTGTACATATGGGTCCCTTTCCCACAAGTGCTATCTCTTTGGGATACAGCCCTAGAAGTGCTCTTGCTGGGTCAAAGGATATGCACATCTTTATGGCCCTTTGGGCATAGATCCAAATTGCTCTCCAGAATGGCTGGATCAGTTCACAACTCCACCAACTACATAACATTGTTCCAATTTTCCCATATCCTCTCCATCATTTATCATTTTCCTATTTTGCCATAATGGCCAATCTGACAGCAGAGATGTGGTACCTAAGAGTTGTTTTGATTTGCATTTCTCTAATCAATAGTGATTTAGAGCATTTTCTCATTTGACTACTGATATCTTTAATTTCTTCCTCTGAAAACTGCCTGTTCATATCCTTTGACCATTTCTCAATTGGGGAATGAATTGTATTCCTATAAATATGACTCAGTTCCCTGAATATTTTAGAGATGAGGCATTTATCAGAGACACTAGCTATAAAAATTCCTTCCCAATTTTCTGCTTCCCTCCTAATCTTTTTTTTTTTTTTGCATTTGCTCTTTTTGTACACAAACCTTTCAATTTAACATAAGCATAATTAGCCATTTTGCATTTTGTAATGCTCTCTTTCTCTTATTTGGTCACAAATTCTTCTGTTCTCTGTAAATCTGTTAGGTAAACTATTCCTTGCTCTCCCAAGTTGCTTATAATATCAGCTCTTATATCTAAATCATGAACTTGACTTTATTTTGGTAGGTCCATTCTAGTTTTCAAGCAATTATTTTCTTCAGTAAGATTTTGGAACTTTTTTCCCCATTTGGACAATTCTTTTTATGGAATGCTTCTCCTCATTAGTTTTTTGGACCTGTTTTACTATTTGACCTACTCTATTTTTTAAGGTGTTGTTTTCTTCAGTATTTTTTGTGTCTCCTTTACTAAGGTGTTGATTCATTTTGTGTGATTTTTTTTTTGCATCCCTCTCCTTTCTCTTCCCATTTTTCCTCTACCTCTCTTAGTTGGTTTTCAAAATTTTTTTTGAGTTCTTCCCTGGCCTGGGACCATTTCCTATTTTTCTTGGAGGCTTTGGACATAGGAGCTTTGATTGTATTGTCTTCTTCTGAGCATGTATTTTGATCTTCCTTGTCACTTTAGTAATTTTATTAGTAAGGATTTTTTTAGTTGTTTGCTCATTTTCTCAACTGATAAAGTTGACTTTTTAGTCTTTGTAGTAATAGGGATCTGCTTATGGGATGGAGGGTGCATTATCCCAAGTTTCATGGGTTTTGTGCAGCTATTTTCAGAGATACTTCTAGGGACCTGTAAGTTTTCAGTTCTTCCAAGGTAGTATGATCTACATAGAGGTGTTTATTATTCTTCTGGCCTGTACTCTGATCTGTAAGTGACCACAAGCATTCTTTTCTGCCCTGGAACTCTGAGGAGGGTACCCCCTTCCACTGTGGCTGCAAGTATTGCTATGCTACTGCTCCTCTTCACCCTGGAACTGCCACCTAGGAACTGGATCTGAGTAAGGGCAAAGCAACAGAGTTATGCTTCAGTGCAACAAAAAGACTTTTGTAATTTCCTTCTGGTGAGTTGTTCAACCCCCTTACCATCTGTGAGCTGAGAGCTTTGGAAGCAGCTCCTGGAGCTACTGATTCAGCCAGTCCCAAGACCTGCTCCTGGTTTTCTGGAACTGGGGCTGTGCTGGTGAGGCCTGTACTGGACTGCACTCCATTCTCACCCAGGTGTAATGGGCCTTTCTTGCTGATCTTTTAAGTTGTCTTTGGTGTCTGTGGGCTGAGAGGTCTGGACACTGTCACTGCTGTGAGTGATTCATTCACCCCAGGCCTCCTCTGGCTTTGCTCTGGCCCCAGGTTGCACTGGTCTCTGTTCCTCTCTCGCCCTGGTGCAACAGACCTTTCCTGTCGATCTTCCAAGTTGTCTTGGGCTGGAAATTTGTTTTACTCCATCTTTTTGTGTGTTCTGCTTCTCTCTGTTTGGGAGAGAGCTCAGGTGAGTCCCTGCCTTTACTCTTCCGTCTTGGCTCCGCCTCCACTAAAAAGCAATCTTTACAGCAAGTTAACTATCAAAAGTCTTATGTCCAAGTTACATAAGGAATATATTTAAAGATGTAAGAACCATGCCTAAATAGATAATTTATCAAAGGATATAGACAACACTCAAAAAAGAAAAGCAAGCTGTCAACAGCTACACAAAAATGATACAAATCACTAATAAAAAGAAAAAATGCAACACATCAGGTTTATAAAGAAAACATTGCTGCTGGTAGAGTTTTGAATTGGTTCAATCATTATAGAAGGTAATTCAGAATGAAACAGTGCATACACCTTGTCTTGATGATAGGTGGTCTATCTCCCAAAGAGAGAAAAGAAAGAAGGAACATACCCATATGTGCCAAATCATTCATGATAGTTCTTTTTGTTATAGCAGAGAACTGGAAAAGAAGGATATGCTTATCAATTAGAGAATGACTGACCAAATTATTATATATTAATATAATAAAACTTTACTGTGCCATAAGAAATGATAAGTGAGAAGACACCAAAATCTGATCAACAAAGGCTTCATCTAGAACGTATCACTTGAGTAGAGTCTTGAAGGAAACAAGGCATACCAAAGAGTGGAAGTGAAAGGGGATCACATTCCTGGGGAACAGATAGTGAAAAGGTAAAGAGACAAGATGTATTCTGTGTGAGGAAGAACAAGGCCAGTTTATATGGAGCAAAGACCATGTGAAGGAAGAAAATGGTGATTGGTCTAGGTAATGAAAGACTCTAAGTGCCAAATAGAGAGGTTTATATTTGAATCTAGAAATTATATAGAGAATAACTGAAAGTTATCAGGTAAAGGAGTGACATAGTGAAACCTATACTGTATAAAAATAAATAGATATTGAATGGGAATTCATCCTGAGCAAAATAAGTATTGGAAATAATCTAGATAATAATGGGTAATGTGATGTTGTTTACCTAAGTAATTCTAGAGATTCCTGAGCAACAAGAGCCATGAGACCCAACAGTAGGACTCTGATATAGGAGACCCTTTGGAGGCAATGGAAGGGAATACCTCAAGATTAGGTAATGTGAGGAAACTGGGGTTTTGATTACTGTATTTGTATTGCTAGTAATTCCTGGACATCAGGATTTGTGTCAGACCCCTTGGACACTAACTAGCAAATTAACAGACCTAGGATACTTGAAAATTCTACTGTTGAAGAAAGATAACATGATATCATATGGGAGCTAATGAAACCTAGTTACAGGAGAAGGTGAGGAGACTTCAGATAGTACCCTGGGAAATAAAGACTTCCCTGTCTGAAGGCCACTTTAATTTTAAAAAATCAGCCTTCTTTGATTTTGTATGTTTAAGGAAACAACAGAATATGTTTTATAAAAATAAGATAGAGAAAACAATAACAATCAAACAAGATATCTGATCACTGTGATTAAAATCACTGAAAATCTGGGTGTAGCTTGAGCTGCAGTCTGAACCTTACACTCTGGGAGGCTGTTAGATGGCACATTGTATATAATGCTCAACCTAGATCGTGAAAGAATTGAAGTCAAATATTTCCTTGGACACTTACTAGCTGTGTAAAAATGGGCAAGTCACTTAATTTCTGTTTTCTCATCTATAAATTGAGAATATCAATAGCATCTATTTCCCAGGGTTATTGTGATGATAAAATGAGATAATATTTATAAAACATTTTGCAAACTTCAAAGTGCTATATAAATTCCGGTAACTAAACATCATTATCACCATCTCACTTTACAGATATGAGAAAGATTAAAGTAGGTTATAGATATACATAAAGTAACGTAGACTATAAGAACAAGATTTGAGCTGTTAAGTACTTGAGAAGTCATGTTGTATAGCATCATCATTTCAAAGATGAAGAAAGTGACACCTAGAGAAGTTAAGTGATTTATCTATTGTCATATTGATACATCAAGATTTCAATTCAGGTCTCTTAGCTCCATGTAAAATACTCTTTTCAGTACACCACACAGCCTCACGTTATTTGCTTTGTGGTATAGTGAATAGAATACTAGACCTGTAGTCTGGAAGACCTAGGTTCAAATTCTACCATGAACACTTGCTAGCTGTTTGACTAGTTAAATCAATTAACCTTGCTGTCCTTAATTTTCCTTTTATATAACAAATGAGATTGTTTTAATTTATGACTTTTAAAATCTTTTCCTGATCAAAATCTATGATCCTAAGAGCCATTTGAACAAACAGAAGATCAAGTTGAATGATGTCATATGTCCTAGTTATCTTCTAACAGTGTTACTGCTGGCTTTGGCCTATTCCGACCTATTTTCCAGAGTCTTGGGGCAGTTGCAAGGGCTCCGGAATCTGTAAAACCTTTCACCAAGCCTGGCAATTTTAAGTCAGGAAGGATAATCCCACAGAGTTCATTGGTTGAAGAGCCCCTTTGGATCAAAATAGAAGCAATTTTGCTTTAAATACAAACAAAGCAAAATATGGTTATATATGACAAACACATATCACTTGACTGCACTGCAACTGAATTGGATGGTTATTGCTTTGTTGGAGGAAAACATTTTTCCAGCCTTTTTATTACCCATATGCAGTTCACAGTCCCCTGTGATTAACAAAATCATCTTGAAACTCTGGCATTGCTTGGCTGCAGATGAAAAATTAAGTGGCATCTTTACATTCCTGCCCCTCATCTCATTTAAGATAGAGATTTGGTTGTTCTTGTATTTTAGTCTATCTAATCAGGCAGCACATTTCTTGTCGCATCTAACACCTGGCCAGCTCCTGTGTGCCAACTGAGCACAGTGTGATGATATGTCTGAAGGTAATTATTTCTATCACCCACATAAGGTCAAAAGATATGAGATTCATCACATGCTTACCTTTTGTGGAAACTTCATTTTTCACTTTAAATGCCTATGTGGTCTGGCCTACATGGAAGAACCAAAGATTCTGAAACACAGATTTCCAAAAATTGAAAGACTTATGTGGTCCATCAGATTAGAATTAAATTAATTAAAAAGAGCAATATCAGGGAGGGGAAAAAAAGAAAAATAAAACATGAACACCTGTCAGTTAGTTCAACAAAGTAAACAGTAATATATATTTTAATGTTAGAAAATTTTCCATAAGTATGTGAGGATTAGGGATAGGTGGGAAGATACCATAAACAGTGGGCTCTTCCTGTTATTTTCATTCTTATCTTTCAAATTTTGGTAGAAAGAGTTCTTTATAACATATTACACAAATACCAAGGATATTTTCCTATGTCTGTTATAAATACTTCTGATATCATTTTGGTAGTATTAAGATTTATTCCCACTTTATTCTCCATGTGATTAAAATATGTTTAACTCCCCTAATGGCTTTATGATACTTTCACATGTCTTTCTTCTCCCTAAACCTTTGTGTGGAGTTATCGATTAAATCATCTCCTCTTTCAGGACTCTCGGGTATTTAGATTATGATGTCCCTTTGGAGTCTTGTTCTGCCAGTCAATCAATAATTGCAAGAGAATACTTTGTATCATATTTAGCAGACTAAGCTCTCCGAGGAAAGGATTAGTGAATAGTTACTGACTACATTTTAAAAGAAGAATTTTCTCTGAAATATCTGTTTCTATTCTGGTAACACATAACCGGATACGATCAAAATAACGATGCAGAAAGAAGGAACTAAGATGTCCTAAATACAGCGCAGTCATCAGATCTGCATACTCTGAAAGACCCAATGCTTCTCTGCCTGAACATTTTATTTTTGTATTTTTAAATAAAAGCTTAGCATATTTTAAGAGTAATATGGACAATCAATAACAAAGATCAATCTGGTATTAATTCTATGCATAAGGGCACTAAGGTTTCCTTAGCACAGCTCAGCAAAATAATTTTACTTAGCATTTATCTATTGTTGAAATTCCAGAAAATATTTTAAAATATCTTTTAATTATATATGTTATAAAGAAAATCTGAAGAGTAAAGCACTTAGCCAGTTTCTTCTGTGAAGGGAAAAATGAACACCTTTGCATGTGGTATTTGTAGATAAAATGTTGGACTTGGAGATAAGAAATTCTGACTTTCAGACTCACTAATTTTGTGACCATGTAAATCATGTAATCTGTCAGCTTATGTTTCCTCTTGTGAAAAATAGAGAAAATAGTACCTCTTCTCCCCCTTTTTTGTGAGTTAAGTAAAGTGATATATGTAAAGTTCATTGTAAATTTTGAAGCACTGTGTAACTATTAGTTGCTATTATACTTTTACATATGCTGCCAGATTATCCCTATTAAGAAAGTGTGATTCTAATGAAAAAAAAGAAACAAAACAAAACAAAACAACTCTGAGCCTAGTGATGCCACAAGGCTTCATTTGTAGCGAAACCTGAGATGTTTGGGTAGAGAGGGAACTTCTGGGTTAGTTAGAGTGTAGATTTCCTATAGTGACAACATTTCTAGATTTTCTCAGGAAGAAGAAAAATGAAAGAGATGTGTATTGATACTCAGAGGATATATGCTTAAATCCAGGATCTACTATATACTATCCAGATGGCTCTGGGAAAGTCACTTAACCCTTCAGATCCTTGATTTCCTCACGTATAAAATGAAAGAGTTAAGTTAATTTATCTCTATGGTCGCTTTGGGTTGTAAATTCTCAGAACATTTTTTATAGTTGGGATCAGCATAATTTGGGCATTTTCATCATTATCTATGGGGTGTTTTAAGTCCCATATGTTCCTTAGTATACAGGAGATACTAAGATAATATCATCTTTCTCTGCAAGAGTTGAATAGAGTGTTCAAAGCATTGAGATTTCTTTCTAATTTTAAAAAGTGTTTTTAACATTCATGAAAAATATACTTCATTTCTTTGAGGGATTTGTAATTTCATCAACTCTTCCACACATGCAGAACAAAATCATCAATGCTATTTCATCATCAGGGATTCTTGTCTATGTCTTCCCATAAAACACAGGAAATAGCCTGTTACAGAAGATCCAGCCAATAGGCTAAGGATCCTCTTCTAGGTCTCTTAAAATTTCATAGATGCTAGTGGAGTATACAAGTTGCCCATAGATTATTTTCACTGTCACTACATGATCAATCTCCCTTATTGTCTGGTAATTTATTTTTCTAACAACATAATTCATGCCTTTACTCTTGTACAATTCTTCATTGCTAATGTTTATCACCTTTTTATGCCCACCATGTACCACTAAATTTCCCTTTCATTGATTCTCAACTTTAATTCTTCATGAAGTATGATATTTCATAATTACAGTCATGCAGCATCATGGGAAGAAGATTTGCATTAAAATCATAGACTAAGAAAAATCATTTTAAGGATGAAATTGGAGGCAGAACAACAACAAAAATTTAATGGGAAAGATCTGCAATTAACAAAATAATTAACTAAATCATCAAGGAACTTAGAGTCACCATACCTATGTATGTACCCTAACATCAGAGGACTCTCTACATAATGAAGTTTTTGGGTACTCCTATGTAAACTATAACCCTTTAAACTTTTATAAATTGTCTATGGTCATAGTTACTTGCATGTCCTCTCCCCCACAGTATTCTAGTGCCTTGAGGGAAAAGGCTTTGCCTTTTCCTTCTTTGGCAACCCAATGCTTAGCATGAGCCTAGAACATAGTGAATGCTTAGTAAAAGTGTTTGTTGTTTTTGTCGATGATGATTGTTTTAAGCCTTAGTGTAGTGGAATGTTTCCTGTATGAGATCCATAGCCATTCATGGGTTTGATATAATCATCCATGTAGGCCAAAAGTAGATGAAAGATACTTTTGTATGTAATTTGCTGCACAGTTAGATAACTGAGCTATAGTGTTTGTTTATCCAACAGTGAATATATCCTTAACACATATTGGAAATGAAGAAATTACACTCAGAACTAAATAAGGGGAGAGAAGTTGTCCAGATCAGCTCTGGAAAAAGTGCAAAGTTACTTTAACGATTATAAACATCTCTAACAAATATCCATCTTTTAAAATTTCTTTTAAAACATTTTAGTGATATATTTGGTTTTCATATCACCTACATTTCTTAATATATAACTACTACAATCTACCCCATACACGTAAAACTGACTTTTATTAGAATAGAAAAAGAAAAGAAATTCAGCAATACTGATAAACACACCCAAGTTTGTCATAACATGTAGCATTTTACATCCAAAGTTCCCCACCTCTACAAAGAAAGGAGGAAGGTTCATTCTCATATCTCTTCTTTTGGGCCAAGCTTGGTCCTTATAATTTTACTATACTCAATTTCAACTGATTTGTTCTGACTGTTCTTCTTTACATTTACATTGTTGTAGTTGTTTTTCTGGTTCTTCCAACTTCACTTTTTATAAGTTCCTATAAATATTGCTATATTTCCATCTTTTAAAAATATTTATTGCATCTTAGAGCAAAATAATATGTTCTATTACCATATAGAACTTATTTAATATTCTCTAGTTGATGGTCACTTACTTTATTTTTAATATTTTGCTTGAAGAAGTGCTTTTCATAAATATTCTGGCATAAATAGAAACCTTTTTTTTTTATCACTGACCATTTTGCAGGCATTTGTTTAGCCTCAGGATTTCTTCATCAAAAGGTAGCTCCAAATTGCTTTTCAAAATGGCTGAATCAATTAGTACTCCACCAAAAGTGATTCAGTACATCTGCCATTCCATAACCTCCTCCCTCCAAAAAAAATACATTGATTATTCCTATCTTTTTGCCAATTTGCTAGGTGTGAGGCAAAAGCTAAGCATTGTTTGCTTATAATTTCTCTTATTTTCAATAATTTGGAGCATTCTTTCATATGGTTGTTAATATTTTATAATTTTTTGAGAAGTGTTTCTTTATTCCATTTGATTTCTTATTAAAGAATACAAGTGGCTTTTAGAAAGAATCCATCTTAAATACAAATATTCTACCAGAATTACATTTGCTAGTCATACAATCTAATATTTAAGGAACAAAAATTGAGTATAACTCACATACCACTGGAAAGGCATATGGTTAAAATCAGCAAGCCACACATGTAATGCATAAATAACCACAAAGAAAAATCAGAATAGAAGATATAATGAAAGAAATGTATGATAAAAATAAATTTACTCAAATGTCAAAAAGAGAAGAAACCTTTTTCAATTCTCTAATATCCTTATGATGTCAAAAGGAATCAAGAAAAGCCTTCATTCAGCGTGTTTAGTCATCCTTTGTGATTAATTTCTAGGAAGACATGGGACAAGAGTCATATGGATATTGTTGGCCATGCACTGTTTGTTTAAAAGATTTTGAGCTCCTTGAGGAAAGGGACTGTCTTTTGCTTTTTCTATAAACCTGGTGCTTAGCACAGTTCCTCACACATATTAAACATTTAATAAATGGTTGTTTCCTTCCTTCTTTCCATTTCAGTATTTCAGAATATTTCAGATAATGTTATCTATTTTTATTGTATTTTTAAAAGTTTATTTTATTAAATATTTCCCAACTATATTTTGATACATTCAGGACACACTTCTGTTTAGGCAATTATTTTTGTGTTCTAAGACATGACACTTTAAGTGAAGGTAAAAGGCTGCTACACAGAAATAGGCAATTGATGTGTCAACTTAGAATAACCACCTTGGCCCCTGATTTGTTTCTTCTATTTACCTAGGATGGAAATATACTCAGCTTCATACAAAATACATTTGCTAGTTCATTCGCTTCGCTTAATAAGTTGGATTCTTCCCAACCATTTCATGGCTTAAAGAAATGCTGGGCAAGTTTTTGATAACATAATTTGTTAAAACAGATAGACACTACTCTTGAAAATTGGGATTTATATTAGTGGCTGGCATAGCTTTAACTGTAGCAGAGGGAGTGAGCCCCTTTACCGATCCGAAGCAACACTTTTGATAGTGACATCGGACATGAGAGCAGACGGCCTCCATTTTTCTCATAAAATACAGAGCACTGGCATGTTGTATTTCTCTCCTTATATTTTTACATCTAAAACTTTCCAGGGCTCCCTTCCAGGACAGAGTGCAAGTAAACTATTTCAGAGCTTTCCACAGAAAAGTCCATTCATGAATCTTCAAATTTGTAATTTAAGTAATATTTTTGGCCACTGTTAGGGTTAGGATGTTCTAGAGGACTTTATAGAAGACTGGGATGATCACTTGCTGAAAGGGTTAATAGAACTGTATTAAAAATACAGATATATTTACAGTTGTCTCTCTTTTATGACCTAGAATATCCCAAAAGAGGGATGTCAGGATTTCCTGCTCTAAGCACCCAGTCAGTAAAGACCTTGACTATCTTGGACCTTATCTTGCATATTTGTACCTCTCTTTTACATTCATTATGTATTATGTTAGTATTATATTAATTTATACTTTATATTCTCCTGCTGAACTTTAAGTCTCATATGGGCAGGGACCCATCAGATATTGTTCTATGCACACATGTGGCAGGGACCATCTCTCATAAAAATGTTGTATTTCTTCCAGTACTCAGTGCAGTACTAAGTGTGCAAGAGATGCTTAAAAAATGCTTGCTGAATAGAGTGGACTAAGCAAACAGTGGATTACATCCACTACTTTATCCTTTAGGACAGTACTCAAGTAAAGGTCCAAGTCCCCCCTTCATTGCATTCCGCATAGTTACATGATGGTCAACTGATGAAACCAGTTGAATAAATAAAGTGTTACATTACTTTCTGTCTGTGAACAATCTGGTTCATTCATCAGAACATTACTATCCTTACCTGTGCATCCATGACCCTTTATTCATTCACAAAACTTTTGCATGCTGGCATTCTATCTTCTCTTTCAAATTTCCCTGAGCCCTGGATCTTCTTGTTTCTTGGGTTTCCCCTTTCCAATTCATTCTCTACACAGTATAAAATAACCTTCTGAAGTCAAAGATCTTATTAGTTATGTTAATCACCTACTCAATAAAACAAAACAAAAAGAACAAAAAAAAACCCCTTCAATTTCTCTTTATTGCTTCTAGGATAAAATATAAAATTCTCTGTCTTGCATTTAAAGCTCACAATGGTTTGGCTTTCATCTAGATTTCCAGTTTTTTCTTCTTCATATATTCTCCTTTCATGTCAACTGGAGGTACTATATGTTTCATGAACATAATGTTCCATCTCCATCTTCTTTGCCCTTCATATTTGCTACCTACTCCAATGTCATTACTGCTTCTTGGAATACCCATTTTTCTTCAGAGCACAACTAAGGTGCCACCTATTATATGACACTTTATTGATTCCTTAACTTCTTCCCCAGTTTCTAGTACTATTTCTTGACATCACTTTGCATCACTTTGTTTATATTTTATATGTACTTGTGTAAGTAGTGTGAAAGCTTCTTGAGGGCAGGCACTATTATTTTTTTTTCTTGTTTCTCCAGGACCTGGTATAATGCATTGTACAAAGTTAATTACTTGACAAATATCTGTGAAATTATATTGAATAAGTGCATCTTCAGGATTTCAGAGTAATTGTGACTACCCAGGAAATATTTAAGTTTTCCCAGAATGTTACAAGATGCTCCAGAATCACGTATAGTTCTCCCAACTATCTCTACACATGTACTGAAGTGCTTCCCAGAAATCTTTATGCAATTGCCAAGGACCTATGTGCTGTGTTGTGGACCAAGTGATGACTGATGTGCCTATCAATGTGATTGACCCAATGTGACACTATTCTCTCTATTCCTCTTGCTCCTCCTCATTTCCTTATCTCTCCAGTCCCCTTGTGTGCATTTATCATCCACCTATGTCTCCTTCTATCCTCCCTTGGTGAGAGTAGGCTGCCCTGGTCTGCTTCATATTCTTTCTTGTTGAATTATAATATTTCAGTTTTATTTCCTTAGCACTGTATCAACAAACCGCACATAAAGAAATGGGACAAGGAAGAATGAAATTCAAATAGAAAAGGATTTGGAGACCTTGTATCCAGCTTAATTCTATTCAATTCAAAAAATGTATGTTACATCCCTATTATCTGCAAGAAACTGTAGAAGATGCTAGGCATATAAAGAAAAAAAATAAAACAGTACCTTCCCTCAAGGAGCTTAAATTCTATTGTATAGCTGGGCAGAATTTTATTAGCAACTATCTTAATGGATAATTTTCATTCCAAAAAATATACTTTGCTCTTTTTGACCTGTTCATTACATTTGGAAAGAAAGGAATCAAAAACAAGCCATATATATATTTTTTAAATTTTCCAGACATACTAAGCTTGAATGAAATCCATGTAATTATCAAACCAAGTTTTCTGGTTAGCCAGCTGCTCCCTACATTTGGATAGTTGGGTGGTAACTCCCTTGGTTCCATCAACTTAAAATGAAATAAAAAATTCTGTCAGTTTAACAAGACACCTGCACTGTCAAATATGTCTCTAGCCATCTGGAAGGCAATATTACCAAGGTTCTTGGCTCAAATATTATCAATTCCAAAGAAAGAAAATACTTTTGCAGGAAAATAAACTTTTGCTGCAAAGATCTATTTTCTTTCCCTATTTCTACACAAACACAATAAACCTTCAAACCGCCCATGTTTGATTTTAAAACACATACACCTGATGCCTTGAAAGATGCTATTACCTATAGACCAAATCATAAAACTCCGTGTCTCTGTGGGTATTCTGTTAATGAAAAAGTTCAAATATTCATAATTACTGAAGAGTGTTCTTGATTCATAAATCCTTTTTAGTTCCTGGAATTTGCCTGACTTGTATTTTGCAGAATCCTTGTGAATACTCGGGAAAAATATATCTTTCCACTTTCAATATGTGTTGATTATTATATGCAACTTCAATGGCATGACTTAGAGACCATGAAATATCATTTGCAAAACATACATAGAAGTACTGTTTTAAAGTTTGCTTGCTTACTCTATTTTGAAAAAATATGTATATATAATATTTGAGACTGTAGGAATTCAGTGAGGTCATCCAGCATTTAAATGTGAATTAATGCACACTCCAATCTCTGAAATATTCACCCTATAATATGAGGGGTTGTATCATTTAAAGGGAAAAATAATCTTTCCATCAATCCATACAGCATTTATTAGGTATCTACTATGTAACAGAAACTATGCAAGGTACAGAAGATATCAAGACGAAAAATTAAGTATATTCTGCCCTGGACAAAACAAAATAATGTTTTTGCTTTAATGTGTTAAATAAGAGAACTAGTTAGACAAGATAGATTAAAAATAAAGTTGATTTTATTCCTTAGTGCCTGAAAATCATGAACTTAAACTCCTTAACTACTGAGAATACTTAAACTCTTTTTTCCTCCCTCATCTTTTCTACAATGCCCTTAATATTTCATCACCATTTTATTCTTCTTAGATGTCATAAAATATACTTTTTTGGTGAGATTTTGGAAACATAGTTCTGTCTTTTACCCTCAATAGAACTATTGGTAGTAAAATGAATACCTGTATATACAGTAGGCATTTTTAATGACACTACTGACAGATCATTAATGGTAATGGAATGAATGACATTATTCTTATTGTATAATGTACAAATACATGCATGTTAACTTCAATGACTAATCATTGATTCAATAACAAATCTTCATTATGAGCAGAGGTATAAACATGTCAATTTTTAGCTATCTATGGTTAGTATAAATGTGTAGTGTGTTAGTATACATGTGTAGAGCAGAAAAAAAATGGTCAGGTGTGTCCATGTAGGTGTGTCAGTGACTTAGCTAAAGATTTATAAAAGCTTTGAAATTTTCTGGCAGTTTATCACAATTTTTTCATTTTTCCCATGTCAGCCAATCATCATATTCTACAGATGACTATGCCCCAATTGGAATTCCTGTTTCTAGTCAAAATGTTGAATATTTTAAAATTAATTTTGTGATTTTTCTACTTTGGGAGCAATTTTACTGTCATCTCATAAAAACTTGGAAATGTCATGAAACTTTTGAAAAGTAGACTACCAATAATTAAAATGTAATAAGAGATGGCAGTGACAATCTCACTGATACATGCCCTTCTAGTAATTTCTTTACATGACATATGCAGAGGCAATGGGAAAAAACCCTATAAAATGAAAATCATGTTGAGAGCAAATACATATGCTGTGTACCACATACCCATAGATGTCATGGTTTCAGATTCTATAATATAGAAATACATTGCAAAATGAAATGCATGGAGACATGAAACTATTAGGTACTGCAAACTGTCATTTTTCATGTTAACAGACTGTTTTGTCAGTGTTATTCAGAAGAAACACTGATATGTAAAGCAAAATCCTTAACAGATCTGTCTCCCTCTGTCCGTTTTTTTCTTCCTTTTTTATGAACTTACATTTAGCAGTCCTTGAAAGAACCTGGTTTCGCTTTTAGCCATTCATGAATTCCCCAAGCTAGATTTTATTTTTCATCTAGAGTCTCCTTGCATCCTGTGTATCTTTCATCTCACTTTATAGGCAAAGCTTCACAAAATTCGAAGTTAAAAGATTTGAAGAATGCCTTTGTAAAAGGAGAATTATAAGAGTGCAGGGATTACTCTTCTCCCAAGAGATGCCACAGAATGAAAATCAATCATATGAATTAAGGGCTTTTGACAAATAAATAATTTATACACACTCACCAAATTAATTAGCCAATTTCCAAGTCAGGTCACTACAGTATGCTAGGTTCATCACCATCACATCAACTTAAGAGCAATCATACTGCCATCTTTTCTTTGCAACATGGAATTGACTCATTCTGTCCAGGAAGTTTCAATATCAGTCCAAAGGCTACCTTGAAAGAGAATGCACTAGCCAAGACCAAATGGGGAACTGTCCCCTTCTCTTCATTTTTTTTAATCAGAAAAGAGCATAGAATATAGAAAGTATTTCTTCATAAACACTCTGACTACTGTATTTAATAGTGTTGACATTTACATAAATGGATTGCAGTGCAGTTGTAGAACATATACTGGGATGATTCCATAATCCCATTTTAATTAGATGGATGTTGCAAGCATACAAAAATCACAAGCTGCACTCCCCGTGGTGATGCCACACTGGCAAGGAATCAATCACCACGGCTCTGGTTGCCATAGAAACTGATAGCTACTGCACCACCATCTAAGTGGCAAATGATTGGTGGTGTACTCATAACACAGGGAGAGCAATGAGTTTTTCTATCCTGTCCAGCAGCTGTGCCAGAGAGTTAATTAAAAGCAGAGAACATGAAATAAATCTAAATCTGTGAAGAAATGAAATGTACAGTACAAATTGAATTCCCGTGTTGGACAGAAATTAATATGCAGCGCAAACCACAGAGCTGCCTGAACGAGCAGCAGCTGGAATTCTGGAGAAATGTTGCCTCTGAGGCGGTTAAAGCTGAAATGTGGAGAGGGCACCTCCTTATCTTATTACCTAAACAAGCACTTTGTTCAGTGTTTGTGTTGACTGATGCATGCAAATTTCAACCTCACACGTTAAGGGTTCCCTTTCCCAAGCAGGAAGGACAAAGCTTAACTAAGATTTAATTAACAAATTGTTAGCAATGGCAGTTTATCAGCTCTGAACACGATGTAAGGAAATGTTTCTACTCCTGTACTAGAATTCACCAGACAGCCTTTGTAAAATTCAATGTGTTTTTATTGATAAGCCATGAATGCTGAATTCATATTTCAAATATCACAAGCCTTGTAGCAGGCACCTGAAATTCCTTACGAAGAAATAAGGGGAGCTTGACATAAAATCAAGCATTTTTTTTTCCATAGCAAGGACTGCAACTGATCAGGCATGAAATATTTAACTAGAAAGAAAAAAATTTCCTTAATGCTGTCCACCTCTATTATACTATTTAAATGTTATTTGGGAAAGTTAAGATTCTAACAAAGACCTATAGAATTCTGTTTTTCAGTGAAGAAAACAATGGTTGGGGTGTGTGTGTGTGTGTATGTAACATATCATATCAGCACCATTACTACAAATCCCACCACAGGGAGACAACTTGGTATCTGATAATCACTCTGTCCTGGTGAAATTATATATAGTTAGGTGGGGGATAGAGGATAGCTTCTCAGATCATAGAATCTACCACTCTCTCTGGAAAGAGCAGAACAATATTCAGGTAGTAACTATGCCAACTAACCAAAAATAAAATGGTCCTGATACAACTACATTAACATTGTACTATTATTGCACACTTGTATGGAGGTGGCTAACATTTCCTCTGATGAAGACATATTTGAGCCAAGCCAATGTGTTAGTAAATGCTTAAGTATACAGAGAGTTTTATATTTAATATTTGTATACATACATATGTATGTGTACGTGTGTGTGTGTGTGTGTTTATTTACGAAGAGAGAGAGAGGAAGAGAGACGCAGAGACAGAGACAGAGAGAGAGAAATAATTGATAAACATTTACCAGCACACCCATGGGTATAAGTGACTTTAACTGACACCTATACATATATAAACACAAAGCCCTTTTAAGTTAAATGTTAATTATTAATACTTTTTCCATCACTTTCTTAAATCTAGAAATCAAAAAAAAAAAACCCTGATTTATAGCTTTACTTATTTTTGAGGTATCAGTTATCATACTGAAAATTTAACAACCATCTCTCTGGTGAAAGTTAGCACACATCTTGTTGTCTCTTGTTGTACAATATTCCTACATGTGTGGTTATTAGGATGCTTGCATGCCTTGGATTTAATATACAATTGTTCAGCCCAATCATCTAAAATGGCAAATAGGCTTTCATGTTATTTAGAAAATGAATTCAAAAACTTTTTAATCAGGGGAAGGCATGCATGCATTTGATATTAAGCATGTTTTGCTAACAGGTATGGTTGCTGTCACTTTAAGAAAATACTTAAAATTAGCTTGTTAGGAACAGTAAATAGTGTTGAAGTAAACTAGGTATGTTCAAGCATGGTGATAACCACATGCTTGTATATTTCTGCTATTTCCAAGTTAATTTTATTGCTACTGTTGTCTTTGAAGTGCTCTGTATGGAAGCACAGTTTTTTTTTTTTTTAGTAAAAAGGCTACCTACATCCAAAGCTATGTGTTTTAAAGGCATAAAAAGAGGATCGATGAGAGAGAAAAGACACAATGTTTTGTACAGTGCACTCAAATATAGTGCTAGGAACATAGAAAACAAACAAAATAAAGACTTATTGTAGGATATGCAAGAGAAGCTTAAAACATTCAACACACAAAATGCCTCTCTCTAAATGGAAAATTTTGGAGTGTCAAAAAGTGTTATTGAGAGCTTGTAAATCTTTATTCTTTTTTTAAATTTATTTAATTTATTTAATATATTTAGTTTTCAGCATTGATTTGCTTAAGAGTTTGAATTTTGAATTTTCTAAATCTATTCTTTTATTCAATAAACATTAATTTAGAATCTACTTTGTGCAATGTGATATTGCTAGACTTGTGTGAGATACAATAGTAAATAAGATATTTTCTCTGGAAATATCAGATATATGAAAAGAGAAATATTATATGAATTGCAAGTTGTGCAAAGATTGGAAGCATAGGAGGCAAGAAGAAGACAGGTCACTTCCAGATGCCAGAGAAGAGAAAGAAAGCTTCATTAAGTAGATGGCATTGGAGTTGATCCTTGAAGGATGGACAAAATCATAGGTAACAGATGGAAATTATGGAATAAAAGAGATCATCTAAGGTATAGAGAATTAGTGATAAAGGTTCAGAAGTGAGAAAACATGGGTGATGTCCAATAGGTAGAAGAGCTTGACTGAAAATCTAAGGGGAAAGTGTTTGAGATAGGGCTAGAAAAGAATGAATGGTAAATAGGCGACAGATTAGGGAGTCACGATAGAGACAGTTTCAATCTAACTTTAGCTCTAGTGATTTCTAAGAGGAAATAACACTTGTACTCATGTTATTCAATAAATGATTAAAATCCTTCTTATCTGGTGCAGTTGGAACCTAGAGTGCTATGACTTATCAAATATTCTGGTTACCTGAGAATATGCATAACTGTAATTATCCGCAACAAACTTACTGATTTTCAAAGATGTTAAATACAATAAACTACAGTTAAAATGTCACTGATTTTGTTGTGTACTTCTTGAATGGTTGAAGTTTCAGTTTGGGAGTATGTGGAGTGAAAACTTGGGATTTACTGCTCATGCTTTCCTGATTCTCCCTCCTAAATTATGCCTAAACAAAAACAATCTGAGGAATCAGTTGGCCAACTTGTCAAGACAAAATGTGCCTCAGTTTTGGAAGAGTTGAATTAATTGTTTTTTCTTGCTTAGGGCTAAAAAGTATAGACAGTTTTATTACACTGACTAGCAGAATGTGAGTACTAAATAGTAAAAGCTATGAATTCGGGTCAAAAATCTTTCGGAATGCTAAGAACATCAAAGCATTGAAGCAAGGAAGGCAATAGTGGTAAGTATTAGTGCTTAATTGAGGTCCTTTCTTAATTAAATAAACAGTGACACTTGTGGCTTTTGACTGCATGATGAACAGAGGAGAGGAAATGTTGATTCTAGGAGGTCAGAGTGGAGATGATTCCTTCTGACACATAAGCAGTTGACTATGGTACAATCCAGATTAAACACCAGTAAAGGAAAAGCCAAGTAAAACAGAAAGTTCTTTTAAGAAGGTTTAGACAGTCTTCTACAGCAAATCCCATTCTCTTAACCTTATATGGTCAGATCAATTAATTATTTTTTAAAATAATAATAATAATTTTATGAGACAGGACATACAAATATCAGTACTATAAATGTATCCACTTGACAGATGAGCAATCTGAGGCTCAGAGAAGTTAGGTAATTGACTTTAGATATTAATATTATGTTATATTAATATTAGTCATATCTTCTAACTCCAAGTCCATTGATATTTTCACCACACAACATGGCTTTTCTTTCCTATTAGAAGGGGTGGATATTATTTGACTTTAGGAATTTGGAAGTGAATAGGACAACATTGATGAATGATGGAAAGAATTCTAAATATTATACCCTTATTTTTCTATACCAAAGAAAATAATATTCAGATTAGAGAGGTTAAAATAAAAAAAATGGAAAACAGTTAAGGAAATGGTAAGAGAACATCTCCCTAGATTAAATGAATTCAAATAATCTAGCTTGGACAAATGCTAGGTACTGAAAGTACTTTCGGATGTAGTTTTTGAAAATATGTTAGTGATATCTGAGAAGTTGAAGTAGAAGAGAAAGGCATCAGAAAATTGAAAATGGACAAACTTTGGGCTATTTTCCATAACTGAAATAATTGGATAGTAGGCAATAATATAAGTGATGAATCAACATCCTAACAAAATTCTGTAACAAATTATTAAAGAGTTAGGGTTGTGAATACTTAGAATTGGTTTCATATGCAATTCACCATACCACTATGAACTTATTTCCTTTTTTTTGACAGGATCACTGGAATGTTAGATCAGGGACATGATATACTTATGTACTAGCAAGGTATTGACAAAATCTTTTATGCTGTCAAGATGGCAAGATGAGACCTGGAAAATAGAGTTAGTTGGATTTGAAACTGGTTGTGTCACCTAGTCCAAAGAATGTTGATGATAAATCAAGTTCCATCTGTAGGATTTTTTCTCTAGTGGAGTGTCACAGAGTCCTATATGTGAATAACTTTGATGAAAGCATCTATGATATGCTAATCAGATTAGGAGCTAATGTGAAGCTGGGAGACATAGTGTATCTAGTGGATCACAGAAATGAAATCTATAAATATTTTGCCACATAGGAATGATTGAGTGGATTCAATAAAGCAAATCTATTAGGGATAAATATAATTTCTTAACTCATATCCAAAAATCTATCACACAATTACAGTATGGGTGAGACAGGACTAGGCAGCAATTCATGTGAAAAATACACGAGATGTTTAGTGGACTGCAAATCCAATATGAGTCGATCAGAATTGTGGCAAACAAACAAAAAAATCTAATGGAAAGGTTGATTGCAAAAATAGAAGTACAATGTCAACAGTGAAGGAGACAAAATTCACATTGTCAGAACACATCTGACATATTGTTTCCATTTTGGGGTTACACTTTTTAAGGGAGACATTGTAACAAATTGGAGAGCATACAAAATAGAGGTAGTGGGGTAGTCAGTAGATTCAACATTATTCTATTTGAGATTAACTGGATAAACTTTTAAGCCTAGAGAAGACAAGACTATGGAGTGGGTTATCTCTGCCTTCAACTGTTTGAAGGTTCTCTGTGTAGAAGAGTTATTAGATTTATTATGTTTAGCCCCAGAGGGCTGCAGGAAGATTTCAGTACAATGTGTGAAAGATCTTGCTAACAATTCTGGCTACTCATAAAAGGGGGCGAGGTGAGGGGAGTCTGTCTTAGGAAATACTGAAATCTCTGAAATTGAAAGCCTTCAAGTAGAGGCTCGATGGTCACCAGCCTGTGTAACTGAAGAAAGGATTCCTGCTTCATGAATGGATTGAATTAGACAATGCATAAGGTCCCTTTCAATTCCAATATTTTCTGATGCAATAGGACCAAAAGACCATACATTTAGAGCTAGAAGGAACATTTTATTCTGAGACATACAGTTAATTACATGTATGTTTACAACAAGATAAAGTTAGTTGTATTATTAAAAGATCACAGAAGCCAGACAAATAAAAAATTCTTTCTGTATTTACATGTTTTAGAGAAGTATCTGGACTTCTTAGAATTTCTATTAACTGTTCCAGATCTCTTGTGAAATGTTTTTAATCAAACACAGTTTTAATTCCCATGTGCTGAAAATAATTTATTTAATTCAGGTGTCTGTCATTAGAAACACAAATTATAATTATCCTGTAGATATGGAATAATTCTGGTTAATGGAGAGTTCTGGATAATGGAGTTTACTATATCATAAAAAATAGATGCCTGTCTATTTTTATCTACCTATCTAAACAATAAAGAAAAATAAGCAAGATTTCTTTATATGCTTACAGTGCTTTTTATCCAGGAAGATAATTATAGATATGGCTGATGATGGGTGTTTTTCATATTTAAAATTAGTATGCAAGTTATAACACTGAACTCATCATCTTTTCCACAACACCTGCTACTCTTCCTAACTTCTGTATTTCTGTCAATGGCACCACCATTTTTTCACCCTCCCAGTCTTGAAACCCTGGAATCATCTTTGGTTTCTCCCTTCTTCTTATTTCTATGCATTTAACTAGTCCTTTGCACAATGTCTGCCACATAGTTAATTTTAAAATTAAGTATTTAAAATGTGTGTTGGATGGAATTTATTTTATTACTAATTCTAGCCCTATTCATCTACTCTATATCCTTACATATATCCCTTCTTTAAAATTCATTTCCACTTCTACAACCTATTTTAGTCCGTTTTGTTTTCCCCTTTCCCCTACTTCATTTAATCCTATACACATTGCTAAAAGATTAATCTTCCTAATGCACATATTATCACAGCATTTCAGTGTTCAAAGTCCTTCAGTGACACTCCAAATTCTATCTAGCCTCATTTTCGAGGTGCTCCACATTCTGGCTCCAACATACATTTGTAGCTTTATTTCAGATGATGTTTTTTCACATAACCTTGGTCTAGGCAGCACTAGGGTTTGGAATCAGGAAGACACATCATCATGAGTTCAAATCCAGCCTCCAACACTTGTTAGCTGTGTGACCCTATGTTGTGGTAATTAGGGTGGGTCTTTTTTTATTGTATTCTCTTTTGGAATGCTAAGGTAATCAAATACCTTTGATAAGGTTTGCTTTTCAAATGTAATGGCAAGCAAAGTGGACCTTTTGTTGTCTTTGTTTTGGAGTGCTTCTCAGCACTAAGGAATCTTTGATTGAATTAGGAGTCTTTCAAGACCTGCTTATGTCAAGGGAAGGCCACGTTCCCACGGGTTTGAGATGCATGGATGTGACACCCTCTGACCCTGAGCAAGCATTTCAGTCACAAGAAGGCCTAAGTCATGTGGGTTTGAGTGACATAGTTGTGACGCCCTTTGATCCTGAAGAAGTGCACATAAACTCAGAGGTTAGCATTTTGCCTTTGCAGGCACACTCATTGAAAGAGTGTTGGTGACAAGACTCTGGGTAGCCACTGACACAGTTTGCCCTGCTTTTAAAACCCAGATGTTGGTGCTTCTCTCTAGTAACTATGTATGTATGGTGATTTGGTCAGACAGATAAAAGCCTGTCTGATGATCCGTTTGTAATCTGTTTGTATTTGCTCTGAAGTTCAGGGTGCTGACTTTTTCCCCTGAGCTAAGTGAATGGTATATGTATGTTTAATTAAAGTAAAATTCTTAACACTTTAAAGCTGCTTTCCTTAGAAAAGCAGATCAAAGAACCTGTGCAAGAAGCCCTTCTGTGTGCTCTTGCTGTTGGTGTTTCACCTCCACAAAAGCTGCTAGCAACATTGTGGGTACACCCTGGGCAAGTCACTTAACCTTGTTTGTCTCAATTTCTCATCTCTAAAATGATCTGGAGAAGGAAATGGCAAATTATTCCAATATCTTTGCCAAGAAAGCTCTTATAAATCAGGTTATGAAGGGTCAGACAGGACTGAAATAATTCAACAACCATTATTTAAACCATTTCTTATACATACCTTCTCCTAGTTTCTCAGCTAAAGTTTATCTTTTCATGCCCTGAATTTCTAGCAGTCTGAACTCTTGTTGTGAAATTAACATCTTCTAATTTTTGTTATATTTATCATCTCTTGTTTGGCACCACCTTGCTCTCATGATGCCCATATGAATTTTCTGCCTTTGACTTTAGCTCACTTTCCCTCCTGGGTCCTTTCCCTGTAATGGCTACTGGAAAGAATTTTTAGGGAGAAAATGAGAATATTATTTCAAAAAAATTAGATAAACCTCTCCCTTTTTTTCCTTAAAACCAGGAAATTGTCCATTGTCAAAAAAAAAATTAGACCCGTAATATTCTGAAGACTCAAAAAGTAAAAAAAAAAAAAAAATTCTAAGTGAAGTGAATATTCTCATCTTTTTCAAGGTTGCCATCCATAATCCTTTAAATCATTCTCAAATATCTCCTTTGATTTAAAATGATATATTTTCTCAACTTTTGTGTGAATTTTGTTTTGGAGGAACCATGAAGACATATTTCTTAGTTTCTGAGAAATTATTTTACTTAAAAACAAATCCTTCCCTGTGTGTGTAATTCAAAAGAAGCTTATTTTCAATGCTTGGTCTTCATTGTGCTTGGGTGTCAGCAGGAAAACACCCTTGAAAAAATATTCTGCAGAACAGAAGTTATTTTGAAGTCTGTTTTTAGAAATGTGCTATGCACATGCTGCATTACCATTTTTGTTATCTATTTATGCTTCCACTGGATGCTTCTCTCTAGTTATGTACTAGTCTAAATGTGTGTCAGAGCAATATGGGATCCTGGACAGCACGAAATACTTTTCTACACTACTGAGTACTAGTTACGTCGCAGGGGTATGGGATAACATTACTGTCTCATTCCTCCTGCATACACTCTCATCAGATTTAGCAAGGTATATTGGATAGCTGCAATGTTGTCCTAACTTCCTTATTTCTATCAAGGGTACTACTATCCTCTTAGTCACTGAGTCTCCAACCTTAATGTCACTCTGTATTCCATACTCTTTCTCTTCTCCCACCTTCTCACCTAATTTGTTGTCAAGTCGTGTGAATTTTACCATTGCAATATCTGTCATATACACCACCTTACTGACATTTCTCTGGTGCAGATCTTCATCACCTCACACCTGGATTATTGCATTAGACTTTGGGCTGTACTTCTTCCCTCAATTTTCCCTTTACTCTAGTCCATCTTGCACTCAGCTATCAGCAATCTTCCCAAAATACACTTCTGACACTGTCAATTCTCTATTTAATATACTCCCATGGCTCCCTACTCCCTCCAGGATAAAACATAAAATCCTCTGCTTGGCTTTTAAAGTTGTTCATATTCTGTCCCCTTTATGCCTTTCCTATCTTCTTATACATTTTACCACCCTTTCCAAGTACTCAGTGACTCTGGTCTCCTTGCTTTTCATTCACAGGATACTCCTCCTCATAATGGGATTTTTATTGGCTCTCCTCTATACTGAGAATTCTCTCCCTCCTTATCTCCAGTTCCTTGTTTCCTTCAAGCCTTCTGCCTGAATCCTTTTCCAGCTCTCCATAATTTTAGTGCTTTCCCTCTGAGATTACCTTCACATTGCTAAGTATATAATTTAAATACACAGAGTTGTTTACATGTTATGTCTCTTCTCTCCCTCCCCATTAGATTCCAAGCCCTTTAAGGGCAAGGATTTTTTTTTTTGCCTTTCTTTGTGCCCAAAGTGCTTAGCAAGCATATAGTAGGTTCTTAATAAAAACTTGTTGACTTAAAGCTAGCAGAGACCTTAGAGATCATTTAATTCAAAAGTTCTTAACCTGGGTCCAAGAATTTGTTTCTATAAAAATTATTGTATTTCAACATAATTGATTTCCTTTTTAAGGCTACATATTTTATTTTATGCATTTAAACATTATTTTTTAGAAGTCTGTAGGCTTCATCAGACTGCCAAAGAGGTCCATGACCATGAAAAGGTTAAGAATCCTAATCCAGTTAAGCTTCCTTATTTTATTGGGGAGATATCTGAGAGGGGAGGCATATTGCTTAAGGTCCCATACATAGTAACTAGTAGGGCAGATATTTGAACCCAGATCCTCTATCTTCATTATGTATTCTTTAAAACTATACAATTTTCTATGGCTCCCAGCTATGGAGACCACATTTTGCGAGACTCCTGTATATTAAGCTTTTTCTTTTTAGAATTTGGGCAACTGCATCTTCTTAGAGGGAGTCCAAGGAAGATAACCAATATACAGGCATACCTTGGAGATTTTAGGGGTTAGAATCTAGACCACTGCAATAAGGTGAATATTGTAATGAAGTGAGTCACATATTTTTTGCATGCAAAATTAACGTTTACACTTTACCATAGACTATTAAGTGTACAATAGTATAAGCTCTAAAATAAATGATATACCTTAATTAAAAATACTTTTTTTGTTCAAAAATGCTAGTCATCATTCAAGCCTTCAGTGTGTTGTAATCTTTTTTTCTGGTGAAGGGTCTTCCCTTGATGTTGATGGCTACTGACTGATCAGAGTGGTGGATGCTGAAGGTTGGAGTGGCTCTGGAAATTTTTTTGAAAGAAAATAATGAAGTTTGTCTCACTGATTGACTGTTCCTTTCACTTGAAAACTTAAGAGGCCATTGTAGGGTTATTGATTGGCCTAATTGGAGTACCATTTTGTCTCAGAGAATACAAAGGCTTGAGAAGAGGGAGAGAGATGGGGACAGACAGCCAGTTGGTGGAGCAATTAGAATACATACAGCATTGAAGTTTCCTGCCTTATATGGGCATGGTTCACGGTGTCCCAAAATAATTACAATAGTAATATGAAGAATCACCCATCACAGAATGCCATAACACATAATAATAATGAAAAAAATTGAAATATTATAAGAATTACCAAACAGATACATGATGTGAGCTGCTGAGAAAATGGCACTGATAGTCTTGGTTGATGCAGGGTGACCTCAAACCTTCAATATGTTAAAACAACTAGAATGACCACCAAAAACAAAAACAACAAAAAACAAACAAACAAAAACCAAAACCACTACTACCACATTATCTTCAAAGCACAATAAAGCAAAATACAATCTCATGTTTCACATACATAGAATCATTGCTTCACAAAGATGGAAAAATAAGAAGTACTTTATCATTCTTGGAAAATGATGCGTGGTTCAGGAATGTGCAAGAGAATTTTCAAGATGTCCTTTCCACTGACTTGTATGAGGACACTGAGAAAAATCACTGAGGTCCCCGCAGAATCATATATAGGGATAGACTAAGCATCTATCAAATGTCAGAAGGGTAGGTATTCTATAGGCCTCCTTGCCCTGTAGAAATTTAGGAATGCCTTGTTGCTCTTCTCTAATGGTTGTCATTCCATGAATGCAAGGGACGATCATTTAGTATTTGTTTTTTCCCTACAGTCCCCCACTTTTTACCCTCCCTCCCCTGACTTGGGCATGCCCTCCTAAGAGCAGCACAAATTCAGAGATTTAATTATGAATTATTACAAGTAAGAGAAATTCTATTAGTGAAGCATTTGTGCAGAAGACATGACCTAAGCTTAATAATGTCATAAGAGGATCATCTCATCTCCCCGAAAGTCTATCACTTGCCCAAGAACATGATCATTAATTAACTTATCCTCAGATTCCAATGTGAAGTAGAACAGGGCAGTGGTACTGAGACTGAAAGTCCTCGTTGCATAGTAGTTGCCTTCATTTTTTTCACAGCTCGACTGTTCTGATCCCTAGTTTGAGATAAAAATGTTGAAACAACTACTTCCTGTGATACAATTTCACCTAGGATGTTGGTTTGTGGGTATTGGTGTGTGTGCGTGTGTGTGTGTGTGTGTGTGTGTGTGTGTGATCAATAAAGGCTTTTATACCAAATCCTGATATTTTCTAGAACTATTCTTAAGATTAATCTAGTCCAGCCTAAGTATTTTATAAGGGAGAAAACTTAAGCCCAGTGAAAGTATGTGACGTAATGCTTATTTTCTGGAAGTATTAAAATCAAAGAAAACATAGATCTGACCCTTGGAACTATCCAGGGATAAATATTTGATAAAATGAAGGAAGAGTTGAATTTTATCTATGACATTATGTCTTTCCTCCTATTCAGTTGGTCCTCATTACGTACACACACACACACACACACACACACACACACACACACACACACACAGTATGCCCTTCCAGAGATTAGAATACTAGTGTTTACCTTCCGACTACCTCAATGCAGTTTCCCCACTCAAGCATACATTCTTATGGACAAGCTTATTAACTAAGCAAGCCTTATCATTCTCTCTTACAACTCTGTCTAAATTTACCCATTATGTGTTTCATTCATAGAATCACAGATTCTGAAGGTTCATAGAATATAAATTGAGAGCTGGAGGAAACCTTAGATGCTGTATTGTTCTGCCCTATAACCTCATTTTATATTAAAAAAAAAATAAACCTCAGAGTGTTTGTGTTTTAGATAGTAGAATGTATGCTGGCAGGGACTGTGCCCTTTTTGTATTTTTTGTTTCCAAGGCCTAGGATAGTGCCTAGCACATAGTAGATACTTGCTGATTACTCAATATCACTGAAGTGTTAAATACGCGTAGGATTTAAACCCGGGACCTTTGACTCTAAATCTAACATTCTATCACATCACGTTACTTCCATCAAACATATTCCAAAATAATTTTTCCCACATAGCATAGCAGTGGCATATGTGGATATTGGAACAAAGCCCTGATTATTAGGTAAAGAGTCAGAGGTCAAGCATCTTGCTGGAACCTTGTATTTTCTTGTTAGAGCCATAACTGAATGCAAGGTGCTTTGAATTGGCAATGCATTAAGTACCCACATAACTTTGTTTAAACTGTGTATGTTGGTGCTCCACTATTTTTATGATTTTTTTTCTTTTCCAAATAATACAGAGGCTTAGCAAATGTAGCTCAAGTCATGCAGTTCTTTTTAAACTCTGCTAGATTCCCACCTCTACTCCTTCCCACCCCCTCCTCAGTTGCCATGTTCAACAACACTTCAAAGGTGTGGCTGGAATCATTTTGGGTTACAGTATTCTGTTTAAAGAAAAAGCTAAATCAGTAGCAGTTTAACACCCTTGGTTAGAATTTTTAACAGAATTTAAAACCTGAGAGGAACCCCAGCTATCTCTAAAATGCTATTGAATGTATCGGCTGGGTGCTTGAGGTTCAAAGGCAGCAGCAGTTCTGAAAGCATCCTCCTGCTGCTTCTGTCATTGCATCTTGCTCGTTCAGACCCCAGAGTTTCATGGGAACCCAAGATAGTTTCAGCATCCAATTTTTTCTTTGAAAAAGAATCTTGAGAGTTGTGTGTGTTTGTATTTTTTATGTTTGATGACAATTATTTTCGTTAAAATGAAAGTAAATGTGTAGAAATAAGTGTTAGGATATAATATGACAAAAAACCCACTAATGATATCAAAAGACTGATGCTAGAACATGCTTCCCATCTCTTGACTGAGCAGTAATGGACTAAAATGGGGAATGAGATATGTATTCTCAGATATTGCCATGTGCTGATTTGTTTTGGTGAATTACCCTTGTTTGTTTCAAAGAAGAGTTTGTACTTGTACATTTAAATTATTTTTCTGGCTTTGTACAAAAGCTCATCAACAGAGTCACAAATATCTCACAAACTAGAGCTGAAAGAACATAGGGAAGCCAAGCTTTGTTTTGCTTAAGGCAAATTGGCTGAGTCTATGCATGTCTATCCACATGATTTTCTTTCCTTCTGCCATATTCTTATTCTTTTGATAGAATATAAGTTGGAATAGAATATAAGAGGAAGAAAATTTGTAAGAGTTTGTAGTTGTTTTGATTTGGTAACTTAATGGATAATGATATCTATGTATAAATGTCTGTTTATCTATATCTATGTGTGTATATGTATATGTGTGCACACATATACATATACACATACATACCTGCATGTACACACGTGTGTGTGTGTGTGTGTATGTGTGTGTGCATGTGTGTGTGTATCTTGGAAACCAAACTCTTATCAGGAAAATTTAATACAAAATTTTTTTTCCATTTGACCTCTTCCATTCTTATCATAGAGGCATTATTTTTATTTGTCCAGAAGTTTTTCAGTTTCAAGTTTCCTCTTCTATAAATCCAGAATTTTGTTCCTTCTGGTGCCTGATTCTTTTTTTTTTATTAAGGTGGCCCTGTTCCCACTAGCTCTTTCCCCCTCATCTCTGATTCCCTCTTCTCATTTGATATTCTCTCTTCCTTTCCTCCCCTTTGGTTAAGTTTCTAAGTTTCATTTTTGCCCCTCCCTTTCCAAAAAAGGATTTCTCTGTTTCTGTTTACACCAGACCCTCATTCTCTAATTCATAATCCCTATAATTATCTGGTCTCTCTCTTTTCTCTGAATTCTTCATGCAATCAAAGCTTCCAAAGTATCCATTCTAGACTCCCCTCTGGGTGTTTTCCAGCACTGCCTTGTAGGAATTGTCACATGGATTCCCCTTTTCCAATGTGCCTTACTTCCAGAACAATGCCACTGATTGCAGGTTTGAGGGAGAATATTGCCCCATGGTAGGGCCTCTCCCTCACCACATCCTTGATTGATGAAACACGGGAGATTACAGTCTTGGATGAATCAGGAGAAAATGAAATCAATGACAAAAGTAGAATATCCTTAATTAATGGAAGGAATAAATCTTACATACAGCACTTTGCAAACTTTAAAACACTCTAGAAATGGTGGTTGTTATTCTGTCACTTGAGCAAAAAGTAAGAGAGGATAATGACACCAAGGTGAGTTAAGCACGTCTCATTATATGGTTCCAATCTTCTCAGGGATGAAATAGTGGGATGTAAGTGTGGTAATTGTTGATGAGGCAGGATCAGCAATGTAGTTAGCATACCTAACAAGGTTAATGATAGGATCTCTGATTTCATTGGAAAGGGAGTTTCCAGATGAGGAAACTTTCTCCAGCAACACAGATCATCACCTTATAGTTGTATAGAGTTGCCTAGAGTGTAGAAAGTTTAAGTGATTTGGTCAGGATCATCCAGCCAGTGTGACTCAATGGGGGACCAGAACTCAAGTTTTCTTGGTTCAAAGACCAACTCTTTTTCCAACATCCCCATGCTACTTGACAAGGACTGTTGAAATAACTTTGTTAGGTGTCTTTTCAATTCAATAAACATTTTTAAACACTTACTATGTGTCATATACTGGTCTAAGCACTAGGGATACTGAAATGAAATAGACAGTTCCTGCCCTCAAGGACCTGACAATCTAATGGGGGAAGACAACACAAAAAGGAAGATGGAAGAAATGGGAGTGTAATTAGAGGGTAGTTGGTGTGGGGGAGTCTGGTAAGGAAGAATCCTGCATATAGGCATCTTTTTCTGTGGGGTTCAAACCAACAGACCTGAAGGTGGAACGTGGGAGTGAGTTGTAAAGGCCAGATCTTACCTTCTATAAATGAACGTTTTGAAAGATATTTAGTGCTTTACCCTCCAGCCCTCCAAGTAAGAGGAAAGAGGATGTTTCTGGGAGTTGGGAAAATGATGAGTATCCAAGCCAGAGTTAAACAGCATGATGAGGAGATTTCAGGTGATCACACTATGCTGGGAGGAACATCTTGTTCAGTGCAGTTCCTCATTTAGTTTTGCTGTGGGAAAAAATAGATGAGAATATTTTTACATTCTCATTTGTTTTATCTATTACATTCAACAGAATGTAAGGTTCTTGAAGGTTTTTGTTCAGTTGTTTTATCCCTAGAAGCTAGCACAGTGCCTTGAATCTAGGAGATGTTTGATAAATGCTTGTCGAAGTGAACCAAATTACCCTGGAATCAACATGGTGATGAGCTTCTTTGAACAAAATCAGTCTACTTCTCAGACAATAGTTTTGCTGCATGTCACGGGTCTGGAATCAAAAGTCCATTTGGTTGAAACTTCCAGAGCTTTTACTGGCAAAGTTTTGATAACTCAAGGTTAACTCCACTGGCACATCATAGTAGGACACTAGTGAAAAATATAAGAACGTGTGAAGAACAAAAGGTACATAACCGATAAAAAAAGTGACAGAGTAGCATTTTTTGTTAAGAAGATAGCCTTACGGGAGTAAATGTCGGAACAATAAAGGGGAGAGTGCTTGGGTAAAGATCAGCAAAGACAAACAAAGATTCTGTTTATTTCCTATATCTAGTATGTATATATCTTAAAAGAACATAGTTATTTGCGTGCTGTCTTTTCCATTAGAATACAAGGTTTTTGAGAAAAGAGGAATTTTTTTTGGTTTTTCTTTATATACATTGCCCTTATCATGCTTTTGTCATGTAGTAATTGTTTAATAAATAAATTCTTGTTAGTTGACCATACCTTTGCTACTTACTGTCTTGTGATCTTGGCCGAGCCACTTAACCATTCAGGTACTCAGTGTCCTCATCTGTAAAATTAGGGGGTGGGTGGAATTAGATAGCTTCTAAGATCCCTTCCAACTTTAAATCGGTACCCTAGGAGTCCTAAATGGGTGTATACTACAAGACACCTAGTCAGAAGGAGGAAATTAATGCAGAGTTCAGGAAATCAAAGTACCGATATAGCATAGATAAGAGAAATAGGGTAAGAATTAAGTAGTGAAGGGGTCATTTGATGAATTTAGATAAAAGCAGAAATGATAAGGAGAAGGAAATACACATAGATTTAATGGACCTTGAATAAAGAGATTTCATTTGAGGCTATGTCTGCCATATGAAGTGATCAAAGAATGATCTGGAGGTGGTAATTTTAAACAATGATTTTGCCAAGTCTTGCAGACCATGGGAAGTAGGAAATGGAGTAGCAATAAGAGTAGAAAATTGCTAAAGACCTTGTTTTAAAGGAGATCCAGGATTATGTTGAAGCAAAGAATGAGAAGGAATTGGCCCAATGATCCCACTATTAGGTCCATGACCTAAAGAGATGAAAGAAAGAGGAAAAGATCTTATATGTATAAATATTTGTAGTATCTCTTTTTGTTATGGTAAGAACTAGAAACTAATGGGGGTGTCAGCCAATAAGATTTATTAAGCACTTAGTATTTGTCAAGCACTGTGCAAAGTGCTGGGGATACAAAGGAAGGCGAGAAATAGTCCTTCATCTCAAGGAGCTCAAAATCTCATGGGGAAGACTGCATTAAAAAGACAAGGTATAAATAATACATAAACAATATAAATTAGAGAAAATCAGTAGAGGCTAGGCGAAAAGAAAGGCTTTTCATAGAAGACTCGAATATTTGCTAGAACTTAAAGGAAGCTTCCACTTTCCCAATTTTAATGTTTAAGGTATTATTTTCTTCAGTGACTTTTTTGTGCTTTTGTCTATTTAGCCAATGCTGCTTTTCAAGGATTTATTTTCCTTAGTGATTTTTTAACCTCTTTTTCCATTAGGTAAATTCTGGTTTTTAAGATGCTACTCTTTTGAGTATTTTTGTTGTCTCTTTTACCAAGATATTAATTGCCATTTCATTATTTTCTTCCTTTGCTTTCATTTCATTGCTTAATTTTTCCTTTACCACTCTTGTTTGATTTTGAAATTTTTTTAGCTGTTCTAGAAGATGCAGACTGTGCTTGTGTCCAATTCACATTTTTCTTTGAGCCTTTGCTTGTAGTTTTTTGACATTCTTGTCTTCTCCTGATTTTGTGTCTTGGTCTTCCCTGTCACCATAGTAGCTTTTTATAGTCAGTTTCTTTTTGTTGTTGTTGTTATTTGCTGCCTATCATTTTCCACCCTATTTCTTGATTTGGAATTTTATGTTAATGTTGGGCTCTGTTCCTGGTGTTGGGAGTGGAGGGGAACTATCCTAAGCTTCAAGCTTTTTCATGCTGTTGTTTTCAGAGTTAGTTCTGGAGTTCAGTGCTCCCAAGGTGGTATGGTTTGAGGAGAGGTGACCATGCTGATCTCCGGGTCTGTACTCTGTTCATTACCCAGGTTGGGCCCTTGATCCCTTGGCATATTAATCTAATCCCTTAGATTCAAAAGTGATAATGTCTTTCAGGGCTTCCACTCCCTCTTGACTAAAAGTGCTCCTTTCTGCCCTTGAAGTATGAATCAGGAGTGGGTATAACCAATGGAGTTGCCAAACAGCACCTGCTTCTGCATCCAGTCTTAGCATACAGGTTGCCGCTAGTCTCTTTGTGACCAATTGCCATGTCCCTTTACTGTCTGTAGCTTGGTAGCTCTCAAATTTGCTACTGCTTCTGTTGCCTTCATGTGGTCTTATCACTGGTGTTTAATTCACGTCGTCTCTGGCCAACCTCCACTCCTGTATCACAGATCCCTTTCTGAACTCTTAAGCTATTTTGAAAAGGAGGAATGCCTCACTCTGACCTTGTGATGACTCAGCAACTCCAGAATTTGATTTGAGGCATTATTTTAAAGTCGTTTGGAGGGAAATATTGAGAAGATTTAGCTGAGTGATTTCTCTATTCTGCCATCTTGGCTCTGCCAGAGGAAGTGTCATTTAAGTAAATTTAAGTAAACTCTTTGAACAAGGACAGTTTCTTCATCTAAAAATGCGATATTAATATTGGTAGTTGTTAGGTCATTCTGAATTTTAAATGAGATGTTATATAAAACTCGTTATAAACCTTTAAGTGCTCTGTAAACATTAAACATTATAAGCCAGTTACATCTCTCATTTATTTTTCCCTCACCCCAAGTCTATCCTTATTTAGAACTTGTACAATTGATTTTTTTGGAAATGTATCCTCTATTTTTACCATCAGGGAGCTTGCTTAAATAATTGTTTCTTTCTTTACTTCTTCCAGGAGACACCAATAAATGACGTATCACAAAATAAGACCTTAAGAAGAAATAAACAGTGGAAGCTAAAATTAAATTCAAATTCAAACAGTGTACAACACACTTTTATAGAGCTTTTTATGAAGAACTGCATTATAAAAGTGACTTTCCCTACTCTTAGTTATCCCCTGGTAATCCAGAATAGAGTTACATGAGCATCTAGAGGATTACATTTATAAAACCTCTTTTCTCCCAAAGTCAGTTCAGGGCATGTCCCTTCCCTTCCCTCCTCCTTAGTTTCATCATATATAAAATAAGGAGGTTATAAAAGATGCTATATAAAGTCCTTATTAGTTCTAAAAATAGGAAAAATCTATCATTTGGAAAATTTTTTTTATTTATTTGAAATCTCAGAAATAAGAGATAACTGAAGTTTCCAGAGTTGATGAACTTATTGTAATAGCAGGAGTCAACTTTTGTTTCAGTGTGAGCAGCTATATTATTGATTATTCCTTTCTACTATTTAGAGCATTATGGTTTCCTCTTAAGATATCCTGCTTACTCACTTCCTTCTCTAAAAGTAGGCATTTTTCTCTTCCCTCACCACTCAAGAATATGTTGTGTTATTAGAGATGGACATAAGGTTTGGGGATGGAAAGTAGGCTAAATCTGTCCTTAGCCTAAGACTTCATTTTCTTTTCCCCCATTCTTTAACCTTTCTGGACATCTATAAAATATGTTTTATGGATAATGAGTTCAAACCTCTTTCCCTTAATGCTATCCTTCCAGTTGCCTCCTCTATCATTGCACTGCTGCTTTCCCAGAGGACTCCAAATGCCTCCAATCCTTCCTGAGAAATGTACCAAAGGACTCCACCCCTGCCCCTAGACATGCTTTAAGTGACCTGCTATTAACCCACTCTATGCTCAGATCTGGCTATTTATAACTTCTTGATGCATTCTAGCCCTTAGTGTTATAATACATGAGGGAATTTAACTATTCACTGTGGAGTTATTAGGTTTCTTTAGTAGCATTTTGAGGAAGACTCATCAAAAGTTGTACAGAATCTAAGTTAATTGCCTTTAGTTCTAATTAACAATTCTTGATATATTTTAACTCCTTCAAAATTCTTAGCAATTTAAAAGGTGTAAATTGCTTTTGTAGAAATCATATTACATTGTCTTCCATTTTTTCAGATATGGCATCATTGTTTATATTTAAGGTCTTAAAAAACAATAATGATAGCTCAAACTACCTAAACAAGGCTCATCCATCTAAATTCCCTTGGTCACTAAAAAATGCCAAATTTTTAAAATAAATTTATTTATTTAACATCTTTAGTTTTCAGCATTGATTTTCACAAGAGTTTGAATAACAAATTTTCTCCCCATTTCTACCCTCCCCCCACTCCAAGATGGTGTATATTCTGGTTGCCTTGTTCCCCAGTCAGCCATCCCTTCTGTCACCGCACTCCCCTCCCATCCCCTTTTCCCTTCCTTTCTTGTAGGGCAAGATAAATTTCTAAGCCCCATTGCCTGTGTATCTTATTTTCTAGTTGCATGCAAAAACATTTTTTTTGTTTTTGAACATCTGTTTTTAAAAATTTGAGTTCCAAATTCTCTCCCCTCTTCCCTTCCCACCCACTCTCCCTAAGAAGTCAAGCAATTCAACATAGGCCACATGTGTTTCATTATGTATAACCCTTCCACAATACTCATGTTGTGAAAGACTAATTATATTTTGCTCCTTTACAACCCACCCCCCTTTATTGAATTTTCTCCCTTCATCCTGTCCCCTTTTGAAAGTGTTTGTTTTTGATTACCTACACCTCCATCTGCCCTCCCCTCCATCATCCCCCCCTTTTTTTTTACCTTCTTCCCTTTTCTTTCCTGTGGGGTAAGATACCCAATTGAATATGTATGATATTCCCTCTTCAGGCCAAATCTGATGAGAGCAAGATTCACTTATTCCCCCTTACCTGCCCTCTCCCCTCCTCCCACAGAACTGCTTCCTCTTGCCACCGCTACAAGAGATAATCCACCCCATTCTATCTCTCCCTATCTCCGTCTCTCAATATGTTCCTCTCTCATCCCTTAATTTGATTTTATTTCTTTTAGATATCTTCCATTCATCTTCAACTCACCCTGTTTCTGCTCTCTCTCTCTCTCTCTCTCTCTCTCTCTCTCTCTCTCTCTCTCTCTATATATATATATATATATATATATACATACATATATAATAATACATTCACATATATATATATATATATATATATATATATATATATATATATATATATATATATATGCATATTCCCTTCAGCTACCCTAATACTGAGGTCTCATGAATCATACACGTCATCTTTCCATGTAGGAATGGAAACAAAATAGTTCAGCTTTAGTAAGTCCCTTGCAATTTCTTTTCTTGATTACCTTTTCATACTTCTCTTGATTCTTATGTTTGAAAGTCAAATTTTCTATTCAGCTCTGGTCTTTTCACTGAGAAAGCTTGAAAGTCCTCTATTTTATTGAAAATACATATTTTGCCTTGGAGCATGATACTCAGTTTTGCTGGGTAGGTGATTCTAGGTTTTAATCCTAGCTCCATTGAACTCTGTAATATCGTATTTCAAGCCCTTCGATCTCTTAATGTAGAAGCTGCCAGATCTTGGATTATTCTGATTGTGTTTCCACAATATTCAAATTGTTTCTTTCTGGATGCTTGCAATATTTTCTCCTTGATCTGGGAGCTCTGGAATTTGGTGACAACATTCCTAGGAGATTTCTTTTTGGGATATATTTGAGGAGGTGATCGATGGATTCTTTCAATTTCTATTTTGCCCTGTGGCTCTAGAACATCAGGGTGGTTCTCCTTGATAATATCTTGAAAGATGATATCTAGGCTCTTTTTTTATCATGGCTTTCAGGTAGTCCAATAATTTTTAAATTTTCTCTCCTGGATGTATTTTCCAGGTCAGTGGTTTTTCCAATGAGATATTTCACATTGTCTTCCATTTTTTCATTCCTTTGGTTCTGTTTTATAATATCTTGATTTCTCATCTAGTCACTAGCTTCCACTTGCTCCAATCTAATTTTTAAGGTAGTATTTTCTTCAGTGGTCTTTTGGACCTCCTTTTCCATTTGGCTAATTCTGCCTTTCAAGGGATTCTTCTCCTCATTGTCTTTTTGGAGCTCTTTTGCCATTTGAGTTAGTCTATTTTTTAAGGTGTTGCTTTCTTCAGTGTATTTTTCAGTATTTTTTTGGTCTCCTTTAGCAGGTCATTGACTTGTTTTTCATGGTTTTCTCTCATCCTTCTTATTTCTCTTCCCAATTTTTCCTCTACTTCTCTAACTTGCTTTTCCAAATCCTTTGTGAGCTCTTCCATGGCCTGGGACCAGTTGATGGTTTTCTTGGAGGCTTCCATTGTAGGCTCTTTGACTTTGTTAACTTCTTCTGTCTGTATGTTTTGGTCTTCTTTGTCACCAAAGAAAGAATCCAAAATCTGAGCCTGAATCTGGGTGCGTTTTTGCTCCCTGGCCATATTTCCAACCAACTAACTTGACCTTTGTGTTTTTCAGTGGGGTATGACTGCTTTTAGACTAAAGAGTTCTATGTTCCATGTTTGGGGGGAATGAGCCAGCTCTGCCACACCAGCACTCCTCCTTCCCCAAGAACCCCCAACCCGAATTGGGCGTAGATCTTCAGCAGGCTGTGCACTCCTGCTCTGATCTGCCACTTAATTCCTCCCACCAGGTGGGCCTGGGGCGGGAAGCAACTGCAGCTGTAGCTGCCCCACCTCCGCTGCCCCAGGGGCAGTGGCTGAACCACGAACTCCTTCCACTCCCGCAGCTTTTCCCACTAACATTCTCCATCGTCTTTGGTGTTTATGGGTTGAGAAGTCTGGTAACTGCCGCAGCTCACTGATTCGGGGCACTAGGGCCCACTCTGCCCAGCTCCTGGTGTGGTTGGTCTGAGCTGCTCATGCTGAGCTCTGCTCCACTCGGCTCCCAGCTCCCAGCTCCCAGCTCCCAGCTCCCAGCTCCCAGCTCCCAGCTCCGTGTGGGATAGACCTCACCCAGAGACCATCCAGGCTGTCCTGGGCTGAAGCCCTGCTTCCCTCTGCTGTTTTGTGGGTTCTGCAGTTCTAGAATTGGTACAGAGCCATTTTTTATAGGTTTTTGGAGGGACTCGGTGAGGAGGTCATGCTAGTCCCTGCTTTCCAGCCGCCATCTTGGTTCTACCCCTGACCTCCAAAATGCCAATTTTTAAGGTGAATTCAAGGTTGGCTTCTCTTTGCATCTTCAGTAAGTTGCTGGTTTTAATGTGGTTACATATTTTGGAACTGAGATTCCATTAGTTTCTTCAGAATTCTTTAGGTAATTTCCTTGGTATTGATGATTCCTTACAATTTAACTTCTTGTGTTTTGTTAATTCTTTTTGTTTTGTTTATTGTGTCTATAAAAAAACAAAAACAAAAACAAAAAATTTTACTCTTGAAGCCTTAAAAAATGATTGGGCTTTAAAAAATTCCCATTCCCATTATTTTTCAGCCAGATTGATAAACATTTTTTTCCATCTAGTACTTTCAAATTGTCCTTGTTGGCATTGTGGGTGATACAGAAAATTCACTTTTGTTCAGCAAATTTCCAAAGCCTGTAGCTCCCCCCAAAAATTACTATAAATAATTCCTTTCCCCCTATTTTTTCTTAAAAAAACTTGCAGGACCTTTGCAACTATATATGTCTTGCTTTTCTGTTTATGTTTATGACACTTCTTTGAGGGCCAAAATAACCTTGTTAATATTACAGTAAATTCTGTTTTTTTCCCCAATATTAAAGTGTGGTCAACATTGGATGTAATTTTAATTTAGTAGAAATCAAATATTCTGGTTTTGTCATCTCAAAGTACTTAAGATGATGTATATGCATTATGGAACTCTGAAATCCATTCCCCCATCACTCAAATGTCCATAATTTTCTGGACTTTCCCCTCTTCAGCCTCTTAACCCTGTTAATTACTCTTCATGTTCTCTTGTCCATTGACCCTTTGTTTTTTCCTAACCCATCAGTCCTGTTCTTTCTTCATTTGCCCTTCTGACATATGTCTTAGCTAAAATTTCAGTTTTTTTTCTGTTTTCCTTATGATTCTAATTACAATCGTCCTCTTCACTATTAGCAAAGGGCCTCACTTTATGTTTTATTGAGAAGGTCAGGGTTGTATTTAGTGTGTTCTCTTGAGTTCTCTTTTTTTCCACTTTATGTCACTCTTATTTTCTCTTTTCTCTTCCTCCTGCCTCTGTGAAAGAATGTTCCTTTCTTTTTGCCAAGCCTTGGCTTACATTCCTCTATACCCTAATGTCTCTTTCAGAATCCTAATTTATTAATTATCCTTTCTTCTTTGTATATTTAATTTCTCCTTTGCAACCACAAATTTTCTCCAAAAATCCAATCCTGCATAATCCAATTCCTAACTTATGGACATTTTTACTTGAATGGACCTTTGATAACTTAGTCCTTTTGATCTCTCACCTCTTGCTTCCATGAGATGTGATTTTCAAAGTCAGCTTTCTAAAACTTCATTTGTCAACTTTCCCACCAAATCAGCAACTCCACTTCACTCTTTAATAAATGGATTTGGCATTCTTCTAGTCACTCAGAACCAATGTTGACTGATTCTTTCCTCTCCATCACCCTCCTTACACAGTCACAAGTCTATTATTTCCTTTTTTTAAACATCCTGCTAGTTGCCCCCCAAAACTTGGTTTCAACCAAACTAGGTTACTCACTGTTTTACAGATAGTACTCTGAATTCCTGTTCCTTCACCTTTACTAACACTTCTCACTTTCTACCTCATCTGACTCTCCACTGATTGAAATCCAGCCCATTCTTCAAGAAGCATTTTAATTCATACCTCCTTCATAAAGTCTCTAAAAAGATTCTTAACAAACTGCCAAAAAAGCCTCTGAATCTATATAACATTTTGTTTTTTTCCTTTTCTAACAGCACCTCTATTCCTCTCTTGTACTATATTTATTTGTGCAAGCAGAAAAAAAAAAAACATTCCTTGTCTCTAGGAAAGGGGGTGGTATCATGTAAGAGCACTTGGTGTCAGTAAGCCCTGTGTCCATATCCTGCTTCAGACATTTAGTAGCTAAGTGATTTTCACTTAACTTCTCCCAGTTTCAGTTTCCTCATCCGTAAAATGGTGATATTATATCATCTCCCTCCTAGTCTTGCTATGATCATCAAATGAGATAATATATTTAAAGTGTTTTGTAAAACTTTACCATTATATCACATGAAGATGATGGTAAGAATGATGAGGACTGGTGGTGATGGTGCTGATGATGATGCTCAGCTTTGGAATTCCTAACTTGTAACAGTGACTTGAATCAGTGAATGAGTTAGCACAGGACAAAGATGCCTACCTAAACTATTCTATCTAACTGGTCTCTGACCTGAGCAAACTACGATTCGCACAACTTCAGATGTTCATCCAGGACTACTTTGCCATCCACCTTGACGCCACCGATGCCCTGTATTTTTCCATCTGAAACAGCATCCTGCACACCAGAATTCTAAAATTTCTATCACCAGTTTTGAGAGAAGTTAATCTACTTTGCTTTGGTTTTGTCGGTCAGTGGCAGAATCATCTTGATTGGTGATTGAATGAGAATAAATTTGCCTAAATATATCTAGTTAGCCCCAGATAAGGTCAGATTATGCTTCAAATCTTGGTAAAGTAGAAAGATCACTGGTTCTGCAGTCAAAGGGCCTAAGTTCAAATCCTTTCTTGCTTTTTGCTTTTGACTAACTACTTGTATGAATTTGGGCAAGTCTCTTAACCTCCCTTGGCCTTGGTTTCTACATCTGTAAAAATGAGGAGTGAGGACTAGTTGGCTTCTTAGATCCTTTCAATCTTCAAATCTGTGATTTTATGATCTATCCAGCTGCCTGCCTAGGCCATTTTAACTTCTGCCCTGCTACTATGGAGGTGGCCCACCTCCATCCCCTCATTCCTACCTTCTACCACTCACTCAGACTTTTACTAGCTGTGTGACCCTGGGCAAGTTACTGAATTAAAAAGAAACATTCTCACCATTGCATTTAACATATAGTTCAAAGGATAGGTATGCATGTACTAAGACACCTATTGATAGATGTTAGTGTAATTCTTTCAGTAACATAGTCAATGTGATATGGTTGAAAAAGCATTGGAGTTTTTGCTTAGAAACTTTGGTGCAAATCCTGCCTCCAAAATGGAATTCCTATGCAACTATAGTCATTTGCTGCATTTCTCTGGGCTTCAGCTTCCTCATCTGAAAAATGGAATAATAATTCCTATTGTACCTACTTCATAGCATAATTGTTGAGGTCAAATGAGATAATGCATGCAAAGTGCTCTGTAAACCTTAAGGTGTTATAAAAATGTCTACCTCCTGTTATTAAGTAGATCAATATATTTTCTATTAGAGAAATAGCTTTAACTAAGAGAAGCATGAAAACTATAACCACTATGTCTTTTATAACTCAATAATAATTATAGTCACAATGATGCTATGGAGTAGGTAGAAATTAATAGTCACATTTGCTCTTGTAATATAAGTACAATGTCACATAGAATGAAGTTGGCTAAGACCACTGATGAGTGGCTGAAGGATCATAGGCTCATACACTGAGAGAAGGGAATTTTGAAACCATTTAAGCCAACCTTTTTCATATTGCAGATAAGGAAAATGGGGCACATAGCAGTTAAACTCACTTAGGCAATAAGACGCTGCAATGTTTTTCTTCACAGTGACATCAGTCTTCACAAGCTTAAAGTTGCAATTATTTATGGCTTGAGTTAAGGCCTGTTTGTCTGGAAAGACCACATTAGGAGGACAGTTTCTCTAAGTGACATAGATTTTCTTGATTCTCTCCACTTTCTATGAAGGTCACACACTTATATGAGCATGCTGTCATGTTAGCTGCTGAAATGGGGGCAAAAAGGCCAAGTGGAGCTGGGAGATGTTATGGGTAGTTAAGTTCATAGGGAGGATTGGCATTCTACCTACCTCCTATGGCTTAGATCTCCAGAACTAATTATAACCCACAGAGGGTAACTAGCATGCAAACATCCCAGCCATGACCATATGAAGAATGACCTCTGTGAAGAGAGAAAAGGAAAAAATAAAGGGAAATGATGTGATTAAAATGAAAGGCTCACTAGAAGGACTCTTTGGAGGAAGATTGAGAATTTCGGCCTCATTATGTGTTAGAAGAACAAACACTCTTGCATGAAACCAAACAACTTATATTGAACTCTGACAGATGGGGAAAAAATAGAATCAGTAATTCACTCATATGCTGATGACAGTGACATCTGCTAGAATATTTGCTTAGTTGATGCTGTGTGGCATGGGACTTGGGTTGCTCTGTTTGACTGCTTGCTGGTTATGCAAGACCAATCTCTCTATGTATAATGCTCACAGTTAAAAGGGAAAGTTCAAAATATTGTGGCCTTTCCAAATATACATTTTACAACCTGGTATATTTCAATCTGGTATTTGGATGGTGCAAAAAAGAGTCCCCCATCTACCATCACCAAAAAAAGAAGATACATCAAAAAATTAAACCCATGTGTATTCTTATAATAATTCAAGTCATATTTCAGATATTTGCTATTTATGTGACCATGAGTAAGTCATTTAATGTCTCTTGGCCTCAGTTTCTTCAGCTGTGAAATAGATGCTTTATTTGGTTTCATAGCTTGCGTTAGAGCAAAGACCTGTGTCTGAGGAAATTGATAATTGAGAAGCTTGTGCAAGCATTGACTATGGTTCCTATTAGGAAACCCCTCCAACCAAGTCTGGTATTTATAAGTACTATGTTCCATAGCAAACAGAGGAAAAACAAAGCATAAACATAGACATTTTATGAAAGTATATATAGACCTAAATTTTGCCATACACACAGGGCCAAGATCACTAACTTGAGGGAAGGAGATGTATACTGTGGCAAATATCTGAGAGGAAGAACTTGCTCAGAGTGTGATCTGAGCACGAAACTTTTATACCTTAAAGAAGAGCTTGGTTGAAATTAGGTAATCAATGTCACCTATGGGAGGGGCATTCCTCATTAGACTCATTTGTGGTGGGGAAATTTATCAGGTTACTTATAAATACCAGACTTGGTTGGAGGAATTTCCTAATAGAAACCAGAAATAAAGTAAGGATTTGAGTTGGTACTGTGGACCCTGGGAATGGGTATTGAAACATCAAGCACAGTGAGGAGCCTCATCCAATCAGGAGCTTTGATAATATACATGTTTAACACAGGGTCAGAATGAGTCAGAGCAGTGGAAAAGTACAGGCTATCAGTTATTTATTGCTTACACATATAATATTATTAAAATAACTTGGCCCATGATTCAATATTGGAGTCCTATCACTTATAACTAGGCAATTAGTTGATCCAGTAGACAGATCACTGAGTCTGGAGTCAGGAAGCCCTGAATTCAAATCTAGCCTCAGACACTTACTAACTGTGTGACCCTGGGAAAATCACTTAACACTATTTGCCTTAGTTTCATCATCTGTAAAATGATCTGGAGAAGGAAATGGCAAAGCATTCCAGTCTTTCTGCCAAGAAAACACCAAATGGGGTCATGAAAAGTTGGACAAGACTGAAAAAACTGAAAAACAACAATCATTTATAACTACAACATCAAACAATATAGTTTAAAATTATAATTATCACAATACAAATAATATTACAGGATTTATGAGGATCAATTAAAATAAAATATGTAACTATCTAAAGTTTTAAAACATTGTTATTAATATTAGGAATACAGAAATTAATAAAAATGATTAAAAAAAGCAAGTTAACACTGTTAGAGTCTTGATTGCCCCAGAAGTCAATGTTTAGCAACTTAATTTTTTTTCAGTATAGCAAAATAAGATTTAAAAACTATGTCCTTCAAAGCTTTCAAAAAATAAATAGTGGAGATGAGGGGGCGGAGCCAAGATGGCGGCTGGAAAGCAGGGACTTGCGCTAGGTCCCCCCAGGTCCCTCCAAAACCTATAAAAAATGACTCTGATCAAATTCTAGAGCTGCAGAACCCATGGAATAGCAGAGGGAAGCAGGGCTCCAACCCAGGACAGCCTGGATGGTCGCTGGGTAAGGTCTATAACATGGAGCTGGGAGCAGAGGAGAGCAGAGCCCAGTGCCAGGACCAACCAGACTGGGAGCTCGGTGCAACAGGGCCTTGCACCCTGAATCAGTGAGCTGTGGCAATTACCAGACTTTTCAACCCACAAACACTAAAGACAACAGAGAAGGTTAGTGGGAAAAGCTGCGGGGAGTGAAAGGAGTTCCTGGTTCGGCCACTTCCCAGTTGACAGTGGAGGTGGTGCAGTTCTCAGGACAGAATTACAGCTGCAGTTGCTTCCAGCCCCAGGCCCACCTGGTGGGAAGAATCAAGTGGCAGATCAGAGGGCAGATCAGAGCAGGAGTGCAGAGCCTGCTTAAAATCTGAGTCATGGTCCAGGTTGGCAGTTCTTGCAGAGGAGACTCAAGGGTCAAGTAAGTTGGCTGGGAACATGGCCAGGCAGTGAAAACAGACACAGATTCAGACTCAGATTTTGGAATCTTTCTTTGGTGACAAAGAAGATGAAAACATACAGCCAGAAGCAATCAACAAAATCAAAGAGCCTACATCAAAAGCCTCCAAGAAAAACATGAGCTGGTCTCAGGCCATGGAAGAGCTCAAAAACGATTGGGAACAACAAGTTAGAGAAGTAGAGCAAAAATTGGGATGAGAAATGAGAGTGATGCAGGAAAAACATGAAAAAGAAGTCAATGACTTGCTAAAGGAGACCAAAAAATACTGAAGAAAACAACACCTTAAAAAATAGACTAACTCAAATGGCAAAAGAGCTCCAAAAGGCCAATGAGGAGAAGAATGCCTTGAAAGGCAGAATTAGCCAAATGTAAAAGAAGGTCCAAAAGACCACTGATGAAAATACTACCTTAAAAATTAGATTGGAGCAAGTGAAAGCTAGTGACTTGATGAGAAATCAAGATATTATAAAACAGAACCAAAGGAATGAAAAAATGGAAGACAATGTGAAATATTTTATTGGAAAAACCACTGACCTGGACAAAAGATTCAGGAGAGAAAATTTAAAAATTATTGGACTACCTGAAAGCCATGATCAAAAAAAGAAATTCAAGAAATTATCAAGGAGAACCACCCTGCTTTTCTAGATCTAGAGGCTAAAATAAAAATCAAAAGAATCCACTGATCACCTCCTGAAAAAGATCCCCAAAAGAAAACTCTTAGGAATATTGTCGCCAAATTCCAGAGCTCCCAGATCAAGGAGAAAATACTATAAACATCCAGAAAGAAAGAATTGGAGTATTGTGGAAATACAAACAGAATAACACAAGATCTATCAGCTTCTACATTAAGGGATTGAAGGGCTTGGAATATGATGTTCTGGAGGTCAATGGATCTAAGATTAAAACCAAGAATCACCTACTCAGCAAAACTGAGTGTCATGTTCCAAGGCAAAATATGTATTTTCAATAAAATAAAGGACTTTCCAGCTTTCTCAGTGAAAAGACCAGAGCTGAATAGAAAAGTTGACTTTCAAACACAAGAATCAAGAGAAGCATGAAAAAGTAATCAAGAAAGAGAAATCACAGGGGACTTATTAAAGTTGAACTGTTTTGTTTACATTCCTATAAGGAAAGGTGATGTGTGTAATTCATGAGACCTTTCTCAGTAGTAGGGTAGTTGAAGAGAATATACATATATATATATATATATATATATATATATATATATATATATGTATATGTATATATACATATGTGTATATATATATATATATATATATATATATATAGACAGAGGGCACAGGGTGAGTTGAATATGAAGTGATGAAATCTAAAAAATAAAATAAAATTAATGGGTGAGAGAGGAATATATTAAGAGAAGGAGGAAGGGAGAGATAAAATGGGGTAGACCATCTCACATAAAGTGGGAAGAAAAAGAAGTTCTGTTGGAAGGGAAGAGGGGGCAGGTGAGGGGAATGAGTGAATCTTGCTCTCATCAGAATTGACCTGAGGAGGGAATAACGTACACACTTAAATGAGTTTCTTACCCCACAGGAAAGAAGGAGGAAGGCAATAAAAAAGGCGGGACGACAGAAGGGAAGGCAGATGGGGGAGGAGGTAATCAAAAGCAAACACTCTTGAAAAGGGACAGTGTCAAGGCAAAAATTTGGATAAAGGGGGACAGGATAGGAAGTCTTTCACAACATGAGTATTGTGGAAGGGTTTTGCATAATGATACACATGTGGCCTATGTTGAATTGCTTGCCTTCTTAGGGAGGGTGGGTAGGGAGGGAAGAGGGGAGAGAATTTGTCACTCAAAGTTTTAAAAGCAGATGTTCAAAAAAGGTTTTTGCATGCAACTAGGAAGTAAGATATACAGGCAATGGGGCATAAAAATCTATCTTGCTCTACAGGAAAGTAAGGGAAAAGGGGATGGGGGGAGTGGGGTGACAGAAGGGAGCGTTGACTGGGGAACAGAGCAATCAGAATATATGCCATCTTGGAGTGGGGGGAGGGTAGAAATGGGCAGAAAATTTGTAATTCAAACTCTTGTGAAAATTAATGCTGAAAGCTAAAAATATTGAATAAATAAATAACAAGAAAAAAATAAATACTGTCAGGGTAGAAGAATTCCCTTCATTACTGGGAAAAAAGGTAAATCACTCTGAAATTAACCTGAACTTATTTAAAACAACTGAATGAACAACCAAAACTGTTGAATTAGTTCTCATTGCCTGTAAGCTTGGAGTTAACCAATAACTTTTGACATGTTTTGATATAAGAACATAGTAATAATAAATATAATTTCTCAAAGACCAATTTTCCCTTTGCACTTAATATAATACTTAAAGAATCCATTATTTCATCAGTGCTATACCAACCCAGTTCATAATCCCTCCTTGGTCTTAGTATGTGGGATAATGAATTGCTGTGGTTAAATGATTCATTAACTAGTGTTCAAACATTCTTCATATAAGATTTGTTTTTTGTTAATTTGTTTGTTTTTAATTCAGCAAAGCAGACCCTCAGGAAAGAGGCAAGGAGTCTGCCACCAGTCCCATATGACAAGAGTGCTCCCCCTCCTCAACTTCACCTTCTGATTTAGCTAGCATCCTTCAAGACTCAGCCAACTTTTTGTAAGAGGCATTTCCTCATATCCCTCCCATGCTTTACCCAGTATTTGCCCTCTGCAGTTACTTACCATTTACTCTGTATAGTTCTTGTATATAATTAATTTTTTTGCATGTTTTCTTTCCAATTAGAATGTAAACTCCTTGAAGGTAGGTCATTGCTTTCGATTTTATTTGTATCCCCCAGTGTTCAGCACACTGCCTGTGACATAGAAAGTGCTTAATGAGTGCTTGATTGATTATTCCCCTTTACTTTGTCACCTAGTTACACTGTTTTATTTGAAGTTCCTTGTCCTCCATAGTCCAGATCTACACCTTACCTCTCCTTCTTAGTTTCTCTGGCTTCCATTGATGCAGGTCAAATGACACTTTCACAGAAGGACTTTCTTGTGAACATCCTCCCTCATCCCCAGCAGCCAATGCTTTCTTTTTCTCAGGTTACTTCCATACACTCAGTAGGTACTGTCTACATTCTATGCTCTTAATATGTACTCTTGGAGAACAGAGACTGTTTTGCGTTTCTTTGTATGCCCAGTCCTTAACACAGTGATTGGCACATAGTAATTCTTTAGGAAATACTTGTTGACTGATGAAGTATAGGTTGGCTAAAAAAAAGAAAGAATTAAGTAAGAGATGATCCTCTGATTGGAGTGAATGGAACACTGATAACTAATGATAATGACAGGATAGAATTGCACACATTTCTTTGGATTCTCATTTCTCTGTGAAAAGGCATGTAGTTAGGAGATGGACTGTAGCGTGTAAAGAATAGAAAGAAGGGTAGTATTACTCATACTTCTCATGTGAGGAGACTGGAAGGATATAAAGGAGCCAGGTCTTCAAAAACAGAAAGACATCCCATCCCAGTAAGAAAAAAATTATGATCTTGTAGTAAGTATCATGGGCAGAGAAGCAGTATGAACATGGCTGTTCTACCAACTTGGTATGCAACTCCTGGGAAGCCACATAATATTTCTGGGACTCAGCTTCCTACACTATAAAATAAGAAAGTTGCATTAGTTTTCATTAATGTCCTTTTCTCCTCTGAAATCCTATTTTGGGGGGTTGACAAAAATCATTATTTAAGATCAGCATTGTATAGTTATCAAGCTCAAAGACTCATAAATTTAAAGCTGAAAAGGACTTAGAAGTAAACACATTTAGTCCTTTCATTTTACAGATGAGGAAATTGCAGCCCAAAGTGGTTAAGGAACTCACCCAAAGGTTACAAAGTAAGTAGTGTGGAGCTGAGATTTAAGCCTACTGTGGTCCTCTGACTCCAAGTCCCATTCCCTTTCCACTGTACCATGCTGCCTCTATTTAACATCAATCAATAGTTATTGAGTTTCTGCTCTATGTTAATCACTGTTATAGGCACTGTGAGAGATATAAATGTAAGGTTTGATGTCTTTTCTCAAGGAGTTTTCAGTCAAGTTGAGGGACTGACATGTCCCCTGGAAATGGAACAAAAACGTAAATATAATTCAGTTTTCCAAGACTTCCTAGAAATGGGGTAAGAATTAGTGAGGCTAAAATATCCTACGAAATATGTACTGCAATACATTTCCTAGAGTCATCAGGCTTTTGTTTTCTGTACCATTAGAGAGACTTTCAGGCAAAGTTTTCATTTCCATTTAGCATGAAAAAGCTGATAATCAAGCTCTGTATTCAGTGTTTTCCAGAAATGGCTGGATATAGGTTCAAGGCACCCTGCTTCTTTGATGGCCATGAACAGAGGTGAGGTGGTGAAAACTGAGATCATTATGGAAAGCTATCTGTTGCTCTAGAGCAGACTAAAGAAGCAAGGGACAAAGTAGCCTGGAAAACAGTGGCAAGGCATGCAGAGATCTAGAACAAGCAAACCCAGATATTGTAGAGTCTACTAGACTAGAATGAATATAGAAATTAGTCAAAATTGCACCGCACCATTTTTCTGCCCTTTTCCTCAATATTTGCTGAAGAATTCTCTTTACAAAATTAAATTTGCTTTTTCTTTTATTTTTTGTCCCTCTTTCTTCCCACAACTGGCTGGGCAGATGGGTGAAGGTACTTTTATCTGGCAGCTGTTTTTTTTATGAGCCTTCTGTTTTGTTGCTTCTTTAGTTTTATATTTTATCTGATTATATTGATAAATTATATGACCACTAAGAACAGAGTGTCAAAGTCCACTGCAATAGGAGTTGGATAGGATACACAAAATCTTACCTTCCTGCTTACATTCAATATTCCTGGTTAAGCACTGAGTGGTGTTGCTGCTTTGGGGACAGCAAGCCCCTGGCAGTTTTTCATCTCTGAAAAGACTTGGTACTTTAGAATAATATAGTACACCTTCAGTGGTTCTTTGATCCTTCTTCTGCCCTATGACAGCAGCAGGGTGCTGCATATTTGGTGATGCATAAGTTAAAAAAGAGAGACATTCCAGCTTCTTTCTTTCATTTTTTTTCTTGACAATCTCCTGTGTCTTAATTAGTAGTTCCTATCACTAGGGTAGGTCTACTCTTTCCTGCCTTGCAGTGACTACTTCATCATAGAGTATGGACTCAAAGTAAGCAACCTCAAGCCCTGCCCTGTGGATGCATCTTTTGCTTTGCATTCCCTTTCCTGAGTACATGACCAAACATCTAAAGATGTATGTGTCTTGACTTAGAAGTGCCCTTGTGAGCTTGAGAAGTTCTGGGTCCATTTAATGGAGCTGACTGGAAACAAGGAGAGACTAATTTTTTTCTTTTCTGTGTAGTAAAGAAATAGAGGCTCTACACCTGGTTCATATTGTATCTAATATTTAATTAACCCATTCTCAGGATTAAGGACAGTGATATTAAGAGCCAAAGAGTTATGAGAAAAGTGAAACTAACAACTTTCATTAGAACCTAATCTCGACATCATGAATCGGTCTAGAACAGAAACAGGATGTATCAGTGGAGGTGAGAATGGACAAAGTTTCTTGCAAACTAGCTTAAATAGTAGGATTTCTTAATTATTATGCAATGATTTTGAGATTGTTATTGAAAGGAACACATCTAGTCCCTGAGATGGAGACTAATGAACACAATCAGAGGGATTTCATAGTTTGGTAATTTTGTGGCACATCAATATGATAGCAATAGACTTCTAGTGGACATGGGGACCAGCTGAATCACAGGTAATCTCTGAACACAAAAGTGGGGAGGACAGGATAGCATAGCTATTCTCATGTAGTGAGCACACTATAAGGTGGCCAAAAGTATTCATTTCCTCTTTTATGCACAAGCCTACCAATCCCAAGTTAAGGACCCCAGCTCTAACAGGTTGTGTTGATTTGTGTTCTGCTAGATTGTGCAGTTCAAAGGATCTGAAATTTAAAAGTGTAAAGGAACATTGAAGATTATGTGGTTCAAGGGTCAAATTAATAAATTAGACTAGGGCATCAAAAAACAACCAATTGTAATGACACATAGTTACCAAAATATCTTCTTTTAAAAGTGTACAGATTTCAGGCTAAGAATTTTTGGCAAAGGTACAGATGGCCTAGATAGAAGAAAAAAAGGTATTTAAGCAAAAACCTATGGTTTATTAGCATTGATATGTGATGAGGACAGAGAATATTTTTCAGTTTTTCTTTGTATACCAGCACTCAGCCTAAGTCTTGGAAAATAACACATACTTTTTTTTTCAAGTTGCAAAGAAGATTTATGACCAACGGAATGAATCATGAGAGAGAAGAAATAAAATCAAAATAAAAAAGAGGAAAAAAAATAGAGAGCAAATAGTTTCTCTCAATCTGCATTCAGAGTCCACAGTTCTTTCTCTGGATATAGCTAGCTTTTTCCATCATGAGTCCTTTGGAACTGTCTTTGAGCCTTGTGTTGCTGAGGAGAGGCAACTGTATCAAAGACAGTCATCACAGAATCCATACGTCCATGGTTGTGTATAAAGTTCTCCTGGTTCTCCTCCTCTTACTCAGCAGCAGATCGTGTAGGTCTTTCCAGGTTATTATGAAGTCCGTATCTTCCCCATTTCTTATAGCACAATAGTATTCCATTACATTCAGATAGCACAACTTGTTCAGCCCTTCCCCAATTGATGGGCATCCCCTTGATTTCCAATTCTTTGCCACCACGAAAAGAGCAGCCATAAATATTTTTGCACATACATGTCTGTTCCCTACTTGTGTGATCTCTTTGGGATACAGCCCTAGAAGTGGTTTTGCTGGGTCAAAGGGTATGCACGTTTTTATAGCCCTTTGGCCATAGTTGCAAATTGCTCTCCAAAATGGCTGAATCTGTTCACAACTCCACCAACAATGTAACAATGTTCCAATTTTCCCACATCCTTTCCAGCATTTATCATTTTCCTGTTTTGTCATGTTAGCCAATCTGACAGGACAGATGTGGTACCTAAAAGTTGTTTTGATTTGCATTTCTCTAATCAATGGTGATTTAGAGCATTTTTTCATATGCCTATAGATATCTTCAATTCCTTTCTCTGAAAACTGCCTGATCATATCCTTTGACCATTTCTCAATTAGGGAATGACTTTTATTCATATAAATTTGGCTCACTTCCCTGTAGAGATGAGACCTTTATCAGAGACATCGGCTGTAAAGATTTTCTCCCAATTTTTGCTTCCCTCCTAATCTTTGTTGCATTGGCTTTGTTTATACAAAACTTTTCAGTTTAGCATAATCAAAATTATCCATTTTGTATTTTATAATGCTCTCTATCTCTTGTTGGGTCACGAATTCTTCCCTTTCCCATAAATCTGACAAATAAACTATTCCTTACTCTCCCAAATTGCTTATACTATCAGTCATGATTCCTAAATCATTTACCAATTTTGACTTTATTTTGGTATATGGTGTAAGATACGGGTTTATGCCCAGTTTCTGCCCTACCATTTTCCAATTTTCCCAGCAGTTTTTATGAAATAGTGAATTCTTAACCCAGAAGCTGAATTTGTTGGGTTTATCAATGAGTAGATTGCTGTAGTTGGAGACTTCTGAGTCTTCTGTTCCTAACCTATTCCACTGATCTACTACTCTGTTTCTTAGCCAGTATCAGGTAGTTTTGAGGACTGCTGCTTTGTAGTACAGTTTGATATCTGTTATGGCTAGGCCCCTTTCCCAAGCATTTCATTTCATTAATTCCCTTGATATTCTGGACTTTTTTTTCTTCCAGATGAATTTTGTTATTATTTTTTCCAGCTCTGTAAAATAATTTTTCTTAGTTTGATTGATATGGCACTGAATAAGTAAATTAATTTAAGTGAAATTGCCATTTTTATTATATTAGCTCAGCCTAACCATGTTATTCCATTTAATTAGATCTGACTTTATTTGTGTGAGTTGCGTTTAGTAATTGTGTTCATATAGGCCCCACATTTATCTTGGCAGGTAGACTCCCAAATATTTTATAGTGCCTACAGTAATTTTAAATGGAATTTCTCTTTCTATCTTTTGTTGTTGGGCTTTGTTAGTAATATATAGGAATGCCAAGGATTTATGTGGGTTTATTTTATATCCTGCAACTTTGCTAAAGTTGTTTATTATTTAGAGTAGTTTCTTACTTGAATCTCTAGAATTCTCTAAGTAAATCATCATATCATCTGCAAAAAGTGAAAATTTAGTTTCTTCTTTGTGTATTCTAATTCCTTCAATTTCTTTTTATTCTCCTAATGCTGAAGCTAACATTTCTAATGCTAAAATGAATAATAGGAGTGATGATAGACATCCTTGTTTCACCCTGGATCTTATTGGGAATGCATCTAGTTTATCCCCATTGCATATGATTGCTGATGGTTTTATGTAGATGCCATTTATAATTTTAAAGAAGACTCCATTTATTCCTACGCTTTCTGGTGTTTTTAATAGGAATGTGTGTTGTATTTTGTCAAAAGCTTTTCTGCATCTATTGAGATAATCTAATGATTTCTGCTAGTTTTGGTATTGATATGATCAATTATGCTGATAGTTTTCCTAATTTTGAACCAGCCTTGCATTTCTGGAATAAATCCTACCTGGTCATAGTGTATTATTGTCTTGATAAATTGCTGCAATCTTTTTGCTAATATTTTATTTAAATTTTTTGCATCAATATTCATTAGGGAAATTGGTCTACAATTTTCTTTCTCTGTTTTGACTCTTCTTGGTTTAGGTATTAGTACAATATTTGTGTCACAAAAAGAATTTGATAGGACTCCTTCTTTGCCTATTTTCCCAAATAGTTTATAAAGTATGGGAATTAATTGTTCTTTAAGTCTTTGATAGAATTGACATGTAAAAACATCTGGCCCTGGAGATTTTTTCCTAGGTAGTTCATTGATGGCTTGCTCAATTTCTTTTTCTGAGATGTGGTTCTTAAGGTAAATTACTTCCTCTTCTGTTAACCTGGACAATTTGGATTTTTGTAAATATTCATCCATTTCCCTGAGGTTATCAAATTTATGGTCATACTATTGGGCAAAATAATTCCTAATTATTGCTTTAATTTCCTCTTCATTGGAGGTGAATTCACCCTTTTCATTTTTGATACTGGTAATTTGTTTATCTTCTTTCTTTTTTTAATCAAATTAACCAAGGTTTTATCAATTTTATTGTTTTTTTCATAAAACGAGCTCTTATTTTTATGTATTAGTTCAAAAGTTTTCTTTATTTCAGTTTTATTAATCTTTCCTTTGATTTTCAGTATTTCTAATTTGGTATCTAATTGGGGATTTTCAATTTGTTCTTTTTGTAGGTTTTTTTTTCAGTTGCATGCCCATTCCATTGATATCTTTTTTCTCTATTTTATTCATGTAAGAATTTAGAGATATAACACTTCCCCTAAGAACTGCTTTTGCTGCATCTCGTAAGTTTTGGTATGTTTTCTCATTATTGTCATTCTCCTGAATGAAGTTATTAGTTGTTTCTATGATTTGTTCTTTGGCCCACTCATTCTTTATGATTAGATTATTTAGTTTCAATTAGTTTTTAGTTTATCTTTCCATGGTTCTTTATTACAAATATTTTTTATTTCATCATTATTTGAGAAGGATGCATTGACTATTTCAACCTTTCTTCACTGGATTGTAAGGTTTTTATGTTCTAGCACATGGTCAATTTTTGAGTATGTGCCATGCAGTACTAAGAAAAAATATATTCATTTTTCTACTCATTCAGTTTTCTCTGGGGGTCTACCATATCTGCCTTTTCTAAAATTCTATTCACCTCCTTAACTCCTTTCTTGTTTATTTTGAGGTTAGCTTTATCAAATTCACAGGGGGGAAAGGGGGAGGTTCCCCACTAGTATGGTTTTGCTTTCTATTTCTTCTTGTAACTCCCTTAACTTCTCCTCTAAGAATTTGCATGCTATACCACTTGGTGCATACATGTTAAATAATGATATTGCTTCATTGTATATGGTGCCTTTTAGCAGGATATGGGGTACTCCTTTATCTTTTTTAATTTGATCTATTTTTGCTTTTGTTTGCTGAGATTAGGATTGCTACTCCTGCTTTTACTTTAGCTGAAGTATAATATATTCTGCTCCAGCCTTTTACTTTTACCCTTTGTGTATCACCCTTTTTTCAAATGTGTTTCTTGTAAACAACATTTTGTGGGATTATGGTTTTTAATCCTTTCTGCTATCCACCTCCATTTTATGGGAGAGTTCATTCCATTCACATTCACAGTTATGATTACACACTGTGTCTTTTTCTCCATCCTGTTTCCCCCTCCCCATTTATCTTTTTATTTCTCCCTCCCCCCTTCCACTCCTCAAAAGAGTTTTGCCTTTGACCACTGCCTTCCTCAATTTACCCTCCCTCTTGATTTCCCTCTCTTATCTTACCCTTTTCCCCTTGCTACTGCTTCCCTCCCTTCTGACAATCCTCCCCCACTTCCTTTCCCCTTTCCCTGCCACTGCCTGTAGGACAAGTTTGATTTCATACTTTTCAGAGTATGTTATTCTCTTCTTGAACCAAATCCAATGAGAGTAAACCTCATACACTACTCTTCTCCTTCCCATCTTTCCCTCTACTATAATGTGTTTTTGTTCCTCTTTATTTGATGTAATTTTCTACTACCTCTTTACGTCTTCACCCAGAACCCTCCCTTTACATCTCTTTATTATGTTTTTGTCCTTATATAAGTTATTTTCTACTGACACTCACAGTCTATGTGTATTGCTTTCAATTCTCATCATAACTGTACTATTCTCAAGATTTACATATGTGTATATATATATACATACATACATATAACATATATAAAACAATGTAATCCTTTATAAGGATGTATGCAATTTGCCCTTATTGATTAACAAGGTTTGTGGGGGTTTTTCCCCCATTTACCTTTTTATGTCTCTTTTGAGTTTTGTATTTGAAGATCAAATTTTCCATTGAGTTCTGGCCTTTTCATCAGGAAGATCTGGAATTCCCCTATTTCATTGAATGTCTATCTTCTTGTCTGAAAAATTATGCTTAATTTTTGCTGGGTAGTTGATGCTTGGTTGTAGTCCAAGCTCCTTTGCCCTTTGGAATATCATGTTCCAATTTCTCCTGTCATTTAATGTAGAACCTGAAATATCCTGCATGATACTGACCACAGTTCCATGATATTTCAATTGTTTCTTTTAGGTTGCTTGCAGTATTTTCTCCTTGACTTTGTAATTCTGAAATTTGGCTATAATATTTCTTGGAGTTTTCAATTTGGGATCTCTTTCAGGGGTGATTGTTGGATTCATTCAATGATTATTTTCCCCTCTGGTTCTAGGACCTCTGGGTAGTTGTCTTCGATAATTTCTTTGAAGATACTGTCCAGGCTCTTTTCTTCATTGTGGCTTTCCAGTAGACCAATAATTCTTAAATTGCCTCTCCTGGATCTATTTTCCAGGTCAGTTGTTTTTCCAATCAGGTATTTCAGATTTTCTTCTACTTTTTTCGTTCTTTACATTTTGTTTTATTACTTCTTGATGCCTCATAGAGTCATGTGTTGGCAACCAAAAATGGGCTCCTTAGCACTTAGTCAACAAGTGCCCTTGACTAGTTTGGCTTTTTCCCCTGAACTGATTGCTGTTTGTATGTTGAACTGGAGTAAGCTTGTCGGCCCCTTCACCTTGCTTCCCTTGCTTAAGCTGATGGAAAGAAACTGTGCTTTCCTGGTCAACCCCTTCACCTTGCTTAAGCAGATTGAAAGAACCTGTGCTTTCCCCGGTGTACCTTACACCCCCGCAGAAGCCGGATGGTTAAAAAGCAGCTCCCGTTGGAGCCAAAGGCTGCTATAGCCACAGCCACAGCCACAGCCACAGCCACAGCCACAGCTGAAGCAGGAGCTGCCAGTGGCAGAGCTGACCTACAGGAGGAAGCTGAACAAGGACTTCAGGCCAATCTTTTTACCACAGAGGGGGAAGCATGATTTTGCTTTATGCAATCATGCTTCTCTGTAGCCTCCTGGTTACTCTTTCAAGGCGTACTTATTGGGCCTGGAAGCTTTTGATCAATATATCAAAATGGGGTTGCTGGTTCATGGGTTGGTTACTGTGGAGCCTAAATATATGTTTTGATTCTTCTGCCTTCTACTTTGAGAGTTTCTTATATCCGGCGGTTCCTAACCTTTCAGACATGTATATGATCCTCTTTGAGATTATAAACTCTGCCCTCCTAATGCAAGTCATTAGCTTCTACTTGTTCAATTTTAATTTTTAATGAGTTGTTGTCTTCATTTTGATTTTGAGTCTCCTTTTCTAAATGGATGATTTTACCTTTCAGGGTGTCATTTTCTCTATTTAGATTTTGAATCTCCTTAGCCAATTCATCAATTTTACTTCTTAAAGTTTTGATCTCATCTGCATTTTTTTTTCATTTTTCCTTTTACCTACCTAGTTTGGTTTTTAAAATCCTCCTTTAGCTCTTCCAGGAATGCTCTTTGGGTTTCAGACCAGTTCACATTCCCTTTTGAGTTATCATATGTTGGTGTAGTATTAATGTTGTCCTCTTCTGAAGTGGTATTTTAATCTTCCCTGTCTCCATAAAAAGAATCAATGGTCCTCAGTTTTTTTCGTGTTCTTCCTCATGCTGGTTAGCTTTTTCCTGGCTTTACAGTGGGTTTCTGCTTTTGGAGCTCAGGGATCTCTTTCCCAGGTTTCCTGTTCTGGGAATCATGAGCCTAGTTACTGCCTTTGTGTTTTATGCCATCTGATTTTCCGAGGTGTGTGGGAGGGGTTGTCTGGCTGCTGGAAGTCTCCTCTTTCCCTGGGGGAATTCTCCAGAAGCAGTGGTCTCAGCTGTTGTCTGTGCTGGTGTCTATCACTTCCCCTGACTGTTCAAAGGCACATCTGGGTTCCTGGTGTTGACCCTTGCTGGCTCTGCCCTTTGGTACTCAGGATTTCCCACTGTTTGGCTACTGAAGCCCCACTTCTGTCTCCTGTTTTCTATTGTTTTTTCCCAAGGAATTCTCTGGGTCAGTGAGGGAGGGGGGAAGGATGAGAGCCATTTACATGGCCATCATGTCTCCTGGAAGTTCTAGAAGGCCGATTTCAAACATTTAGGCTGCAAGCCTCAGGAGTGGATGTCTCACAAGTGCTGCTCTGCTGCCTTCCATCACTTCAACAAACTTCCACCCTGTGCTTGGAGGCCTAGGGATCCCCACCGGTTTCAGGTGCCCAGCTTTCTCCCAGCCTGGATCGCTGGCTGGTTTCCACAGCTGCTTCTGCTTTGGTTCTGTCTGGTGCAGTTCCACATGCCTGGCACTCTCCCAGCCTACAGCTCCATCACATTAACCTTTTGGACTCTCCTTACTTGAAAATTTGCTTCACTTGGTCTAACTCTCTCAAATCTGCTCAGACTCACTTTTTTAGAGGTATCTGACAGAAGTGTGAGAGGCCTCCAGTAAGACACTGTTTTCATGTGGCCTTCTTGGCTCCACTGCCAATAATACATGGTTAAAAAGGAATACTTAATTAGCCTAGAATAATAGTACAGTGTGTGGGTCAAATTCAATGATAAAGTAGGGTTCTGGAGAGCTTCCGATAGCCAGAAAATAGTAATTTGATATTCTTTCCCTTGTTGTCCGATCTGCTTGCTGACCTTTGGAAAAATATAGGTAGGTGCTCCTGGGTCGTATCTATCTTCCTCTGAACACCCTCATTAGGTAAGCTGTGGATTTTGTGTTCCTCTCTGCTACACTCACAGAGTATATCGGTTATGGTATCTGAACAATGATGACATGTCCTGTAGACTTGACCATGTATCTGATCCTCTACAACTAAGAGAAATATTCCATCCCTCAGGAAAGGTGCCCAGCATTTGGCATAGCGAAATATAAGCTTTTTGAAGGTGAGCACTTTGTTTCTTTTTCTTTTCTCTTTGTTTCCCCAGCGCATATGTGGGTAGCTTATACAAAGTAGACAACTAATAAACACTAATTGATTTAGAAAACATGACAAAGAAAAGAAATTTTGTAGACTATAAATTTAAAAGAAAACATGAAACAAAATGTGTTTAGCAAAGAACATAAAACCTTGCAAGAAACCATTCTGTAAATGCTTTAGAAATAAGAGGGGGAAAATATATAGGCTACATAATTAGCAAGAGGGTGAAATGGGAGAGAATAAGGAGAAAGCTAAAGATTTTAATTCCTATTTTGCTTCTGTTTTTTATGAGGAAAGATTAACTATGATCAGAGGCTTAATACAAATCTTAACAATCTAGTCATAGAAAACAAAGACAAAATAGAGATTGAACTTGATAAGAAATACATGCTGAATGAAGCTAGATGGCTTTCAGGCAGGTCTAACATACTCCCTCGATGATACCCGAGGAATTGGAAAGTGACCTTAGAGCAATTAGTAGGTATATCTGAGATACTGGCTGAATACTAGGCAACTAGAAATATATTTATAAAATAAGCAATAAGGATTTAAAGCTATACCATATCCTCTAACTTACCCCATTCTTTGCTCTACCATCTCTTGGTTAATTTTTATAAATCTGGTATTAGTGTATTAACACTAGTACTTCAGGCTTACAGACTCATTATATTATATTAAATTTTATTAAGTGTCCTTATAATATTTAAGTGTACATGATTTTATCTATGTTATGTCTAAGACTGTAAAATATGTTGTATTTTACTGACCTTTGAAGTTCCAGCCAAATGTACTACTTGAAGCAACCCTATTTCAGTGTGTTCTCTGGGAAGCCTGCTACATAGGTAACAGACTTGCTTTTATCTTAAATATTTTCCTTCTCCACATGTTACATGTTTTTTGGCTCTCTGAGTTCTGGTCCCATACTAATGACACAGCCTCCCAAACCACCCTTTCTAGGACAGGTTGAACTTTAGTTCATACCCCCTCATCTGTTACCACTTATTTCATATGATGTAATACTACTCCTCCACCCAACTTCAACTATAAAATAATATGGTTATACATTTGATCTTATCATCACCTGCAAAATATAACTAACAAGTTCATGAACTCTGAAATTCCTCTATTTCACCGCAATCTGCTATCTTTCCAACTTTCCTTCTGTGTTATTTCATCAAACTCTGTACTTTATCCTCACATGACCTCTAATCCCTCAGGTCTTCCATGAGCCATCACCCCTGCTATAGTTGCACTCTTCTTCCTTTCTCATCTTGATCTGCTGGTGAACCAGTTGAACTGTACATTGTTTTCTTCTATCAATTTATTTGCCCCCCTGATCTTCTTCTTGATCTCTCCCTACCAACCTATAATCTTGGATTACTCCCACCATACAGGACCTTCACTCCTAATTACATGTTCCTCAGCAAAATTGGAGAAAACCATGAAACTGTGCTGAGTCAACTATAAATTGTCTCCTTTAGCAAGTCATTGACTTGTTTTTCATGTTTTCCCTGCATCACTCTCATTTCTCTTCCCAATTTTTCCACTACTTCTCTAACTTGCTTTTACCGATCATTTTTGAGCTCTTCCATGGCCTGAGACCAGTTCATGTTTTTCTTGGAGGCTTTTCATGTAGGCTCTTTGATTTTGTTGACTTCTTCTTGCTGTATATTTTGGTCTTCTTTGTCACCAAAGAAAGTTTCCAAAGTCTTAGTCTGAATCTGAGTCCATTTGCTCTGCCTGGCCATGTTCCCAGCCAACTGCTTGACCCTTGAGTTTTTTGTCAGGGTATGACTGCTTGTATAGTAGAGAATACTTTGTCCCAAGCTTGAGGGGCTGTACTGTTGTTTTCTGAGCTTTTTCTACAGAGCAAGCTCTGCCACAACAGCACTCCTCCTCCTCAAAAACCGCCAACGTGGACCATGACTTAGATCACAGCATGCTCTGCATTCTTACTCAATCCACCACTTAATTCTTCCCACCAGGTGGGCCTGGGGTAGAAGCAACTGCAGCTATACTTCTGTACCTGCACCCCCTCTGCTGCCCCCAGAACAATGACTGAACCACAAACTCCTTTAACTCTGTCCCTGCAGTTTTTCCCACTAGCCTCTGTTGTCTTTGGTGTTTGTGGGTTGAGAAGTCTGGTAACTGCCACAACTCACTGATTAGAACAGCATTAAGGCCTGTTCTGCCCAGCTCCCAGTCTGGTTGGTCCTACTGCCATGCACCCTGGGCTCTGCTCCCCTCCACTCCCAGCTCCGTGTGATAGACCTTACCCCGTGACCATCCAAGCTGTCCTGGGCTGGAGCCCTGCTTCCCTCTGCTATTTCTTGCATTCTGCAGTTCTTGAATTCGTTCAGAGACATTTTTTAGGTGTTTGGAGGGTCCTGGGGGAGAATTTTAGGCCAGTCCTTATTTTCCAGCCTCAATCTTGACCAGAAGTCTATCTTTTCCTTTTTTCTTGTTAACTCTTTATATTGTGGCTTTTGACTACACCATTCAACTAAAACTCTTAATTTCCAGCTCTAGTTGCTTGTTCTCATTCCTCATCCTTGACATCTATGCAGCCTTTGACACAATCACACTCTTCTCTCTAAATCCTCTTCTCTCTATGTAGACACTTATTTTTCTTTTTTTGAAGGTTTTACTTCTTTATTGAGAAACACTTTTCCAGACTCTGTAAATTGGATACTTCAAATAAAACCAATTCCTGATTAAACCAAATCAAAAATACTGTCAGAAAACTGTTTTTTTAGAAGGGAAAAATTAAATTGAATTAAATTAAAGGTTAACAGGGTCCAGGCAACCCACAAGAAACCTTCAAATTTTGACCACTGAAAAAACATCTTAGGTTTTTAAGAATTGACTTTTCAAATTGATTTTTTCCAAAGGGGAAAAAAAAACCATCCAGAATGGCAACAGTTTCTTCTGCCATCTATTGTTCAGTCTGCAGTACCGTGAAGAAATCTCACGTTGAGTGAACAAACATCTAATGAAGGGGCTATTTAACTTCAGAGTATCCAGTTTTTCTAGTCTAAGAGATGTCAGCAACCGTGGCCACCTTTTGAACAGCTTCTGTCTTGGCATGATGAGCTTGTAATACTGCCATGGCCTCCTTCACCCTTGACCGGAGGGATTCTGGAGACTCCAGCATGTGTAGCAGTTCTGAATTACTAATCTCTAGCAGCATACCTGTAATCTTCCCTGCTAAGTTACTGTGCATGGTTTGAATCAATGGGAGCAAATGCTCACCCAGCATTGGCTTCTGTTCCTGGGGAGGAGCAGCAGCCAGCATGGAAGCTCTCAGGGGCTCCTTGCCTTGCACATGGACTACTGGCTGAGGTGTATGCAAAGGCTGGATAGCTGGATGGGAGCTTCAGACATTTGTAGCATATTTGTAAAGAGGAACAGCTTTAGGTGCAGGGGTAGCTACAGAGGGTCTAGGAGGTAAATTTCGTACAGCAGTGGGCACCCCCACTCACTGAGGTGTAGTAGGGGGACATCGAAAAGCCTCGGCATTACTGGATGGAGTTAGGTGGGAAAGAGTTGGGAGTGGCCCAAACTGGCGAATGGTGCTTGTCACTCCTTGGAAGCCTTGAGGTCTTCCACCTTGTTGCCATCATGGATTAGGTCTCATCTAGGCTATTTGATTGGTAGCATAATAATCAGATCTATTCTGAGCCTGGGGCATTGCTGGCATGAAATACCCCCCAGGAGTTGGCTGAAACTGGTTAATGACCATGTTGGCAGGGAGGGTTCTCATTCCTGTGATACACTGCATATACTGATTGATCAGGTGAGAAAAAAGAGTAGACACTACTCTTTCCGGGCTCTTTTACTGATTGCTCCTTCTCAGTGTAATTTGCTGCTTCTTCATTCTCATCATGCCCACTAAAATTAGGGGGCTCCCAAGGCTCTGAGCTTTTCTCCTCCTTCTATATTATTTTGCTGGGCAATCTCATCAGCTCCCATACATTCAATTTTCAATTCTATGTTAATGCCTCTTAGATCTATTTATCCAGCTTTAGTCTCTTTACAAATTCCCAGACTCAAATGTGTAACTAACTTTTGTTTCTAGCTGGATATCCTGTAAGCATCTTAAATTCAACATGTGTCAAATAGAATTTGTTATTTTCCTACAAATCTTCCCCTTTTTTCCTAACTTTCCTATTACTGTTGAAGATATCACCCTCCTGGTCACCTAGACTCACAGCTTAGGTGTTATCCTATACTCTTCATTCTCATTCACTTCGTATATCTAATATGGTGCCAAATCCTGTCAAATTTGCCTTCATAGCACCTCTTAAGCATGTAGTAGGTGTTTAATAAGTGTAAGTTGACTGACAATAGTCTAGTTGTGAGGCAATGAGAGACAGAAAATGTGTAATGGTAGTGTCAGAGGAAAGGAAAGATATGAAAATAATAGAGGCATTCATTGCAGATGGTCTTCTCAAGTTTAGCCACAAAATGGAGAAAGATATCTATCTGATCATAGTTACTATAAATAATGATGTGAGGTGTTTTCTTTGAAGATGAAAGAAATATAGGCATGTTTGTAGGCAGTAAGAAAACAGTCAGTAGATAAGGAGAGAAAATTAGTAAGTGAGTGGGGATGACAGAGGAGGCAATCTGCTGGAAAATACAGGAAATAATATGATTACTTGTGAATGCAGAGGAAGGATTAAGGAAGAGTTAGCTGAAGAAGCTATCTGGGTGATGTGATTTTGAGGATGAGAGGTTAAGATGGAGCTCTCAATAAATGACCACAATACTTTTTCTCTAAATTTGGGGGCAAAGTTCTTAGCTGAGAGGGTAGGGAGAATGACAACTGTGGAAGATTTGAGGAGTAATGAAAAGCTAACTCTCTGGATAAAACAAAAAATTCCTCAACCTGGTAATATTTCATATTATTCCTCTTTACATGATATATATTCTACCCAGATGGGCCTCCTCATTGTTCCCAAAACTTTCATTCATTTTCTCTTCATGTCTTTTTCTCCTCAGACTATTTATTTTCCTTAAAACTCAATGCAGGTGCCATCTACTCTGAGAAACCTTTCCTGGCCTTGGCCTTGTTAATGACGTGATTAATGATTAGTTGAGTTTTCCTCAAAGTAATTAATGAAATTAGAGTATGTGCTAGACAAATTATAAAGCCAGTGACTTGCTAAGGTCTTAAAGGAAGTATAAAGACAGTTTTACATTTTGTTACTCTTATAGGAGAACTGAAAAAGTTCTCAAACTCTTCTTGGTGAAATTTTAGGGTAACTATTCATTGGCTAGCTAAAAGATTGACTATATACCTGGTGGCCTTTAAAAAGCAATACATACCCTAATAAGTGAATTGAAATATTCAGATTTTAAGAGTGCTTTCAGACGAATCCAGGGACTGGAGGCCAGCTATGTGTTGACAGGAAGAGCTCTGTAATGTGTGAAGGGATCCACCTATGGAAGAGGAAACCAGAGCCTGAGAATCACTCTTTGCCTTTTCCCCTCCTGCCTCTTCTGCAATCCAGTAATGGGTGAGGGGGGAAGATGATTTCTGTCTTCTCCTATACACTCTTTTCTCAACAATTGTCAATGGAAACTTAATAGGAGATACTACACCCAAGAGCAGTAACATGAAGATATCACAAGAAAACTCACTGGGTGGGGTCTTGTAGCATCAGAGGTATAAATTGCCTTGGCCATAAGTTTTCCCTTAGTTTATGTCTCTCAATGAGTGTACTCCATGTATGTGCTGCCTCTTCCTGCACATGCTCTGTGTATTTGCGTTAGGTTTATGGGAGGGAAAGTTTTGTTATTATATATGTATTGTGCTTTGCAAACATTAAAATGTAATCATTACTACTACTATTATTTCTATTTTGTCATAGTATTTTAATAAATGAATATGATTTTCATAATGTTTATTATTTTGCATTATATTATCATATTAATGTATAATATATTTAATAATGGTAGTAATTGAATGGCTATTAAAAGTAAATACACAGATGTGCCCTCATGAGCTAGGACTGTGAAAACCACAGAATAATTTGAGCATCAGGTAGTTAGTCATCTTGTTGGACTTAACCTGTGAATGTGAATTGGGGACAGTAGCCTCAGAGGTGATGCTGCATATGTTAACAAGCTATATCCTCTAATGAAATATAATCCTTAAGAGGAGGGGATTGTTTTTTTTTGTCTATACACACCCAGAATTTTTGGCATTGCCTTGTAAATATAAGGTGCTTAATGTTTGTCATACTTTACTGTATTTTGATAACACCAAATACAGTATAAGAATAAATGAAGCTTTCCAGTCATTTGGGGAGTGGGTGCCCCATGAAGCATTTATATGAAACAGTGGACAAGAATCACATAATATCAAAATATTATGGACTTAATTCCCATCTTGAAGATAGTTTATTCTCTCCAAATTACCAAGAGGCTATGTTGAAATTTAAAAAGGTCAAATTATCATCAACATAACATTTAGTGGTACCAGTACAAACTTACTAAAAACATGTTGAATGTTAAGATCTACTGCTGCGCCCAATGGGGTTAAGAGTGGACATAGATATGTAGTTTAAGTCCTAAGGGATCCTGGTCTCTAATGAGGTGGTTTAATTTTTTTATAAATCAAGTTGTATTTCTCCATTTGTTCTCTTTTATTTTTCTTCTAACACTCTTTGGTTCATTAAACTCCTACTCTGGTGCCTGGGAGAATAAATTTTCTTATGGCTTAGGCTGAAGCTAAGGGTCTTCTCTAAAAGTGAAGTTAAGAGGTGTTTAATGTAAAATTGTAATTAGGTATGGTACAGAGAAGTTGTTCCTACATACAAAATAAATAGTAAACATGAAAGACAGTGCCCATTAAAAGGACAACTTAAAATGAGATTTATAAATATAGCATATAGTCACTATTACAATTTGTGGAGAAGCTGATACTTAAAATTCACCAGAAAATTAAGCATTTTACAAAACTGCTAACTAGAAATGTTAGATTTAATTTCAGCTTTGTTACATCCAAAAACTCCCAGTATATGTCCACAGGTAAGATGGCCAGGCTTGAGCCAATCTTTTTTTTTTGGTAGCTATCTTATCCAAAAGCATTGGGGGACTCTTCTTCTGCTTCCATTTAGTTCTGCCATATTGAGACTCATCACCTAAGAAACCCACAAGGTTCCAGGATTCGGGACCCACAAGATCTCTGCCAGGCCTAGATGCATCCATTTTGGGATAAACACTTGTTTATCTAAAATAAAGAAAGAACAAACACAAAAGATACAGACTAAAAAACAGGCTCATCCTTTTTTATGAAGTATATATACTATTGAGACAATACATGTTCATGGCCACAAGGAGGCTGGGACAGATATAAAATAAAACTCTCTTTCCCCCATTCTTCTCTAAGAAATGAATCAGTCCCACATGGTAAACTAGAACCAAGAAACTTGATTATAAACATGCATCATGGCCTAGCCCCTATAGGCCATATAAACCTCTGTGACAGTATTAATGACAAATAAGTCTATCTTTGATTTTATTCTTGCAGAGTGACGACTATGATTTCTAATGGTAAACAACACTAATGTGTAGACAAATTATAGTTTCTCATATAATCCATGTAGCTTGGGGTTCTAAGGATAAACCATGTTCTTCCAAAATTTATCTAAGTCCAAGGTATCTAGGGAACACAGAATCCAAACAGTTAAAAAGCTCCAGTGTAATTTATGGCAAGTTAGAAAATGCATCTCGGATACTCCTTGCTATATAATTCTTTACGTGTAACATTGATTAAAGCTTTGGAGGTGATTTGACATAGCATGTATAACACGACTAATACAGAATGTTGTAGAATACCTTTATGCCTTTGCCCAAGACATTGCCAGGTCTTTGAATTGTATTCCTTGCTCCTGTATTCTTAGTATGCTTTCTGTATTCCATTGTATTGTACTCTCTCCCTCCAATTTCTTTCCACGGAAATCATGCTCATTCTCCATGGCTAAGCTTAAATGAAACAGCCTAAATAATGACACCTTTTGCAACTTACCCCTCCATATTCCCAAGGTAAATTGTTCTCTCACTACTTTGAGTTCTTCTAGAAATTTGGTTACATCTCCCTTATTCTTTCTTATAGTTAAGTCACTGCCTACATGTCAAAGTATGTCATACCCTAGTAGATTATGTTTTGGGAGATCAGAGATTATGTCTTATTTTTGCTGCTTGTTTTTGTACCATAGCACATTGCTAAGTACAATACTTTAAATTTAATAAACTTATACAAAATTAGTGAAATTAGTATCGGTTTCCTGGATGGTGTGAAATATACTATAATTTTTGTTTGTAAGGCTAGCATTACAGAGTTGGTGAACATTCACACATATAGGTTCATATATGCACATGTACACATACATGCACACACATATACACATTGGTCATGTATGTGTGTATACACATGTATATGTATATATGTGTATGCGTATATATATGTGCACATACACACCTGCGCACACAAATGCACACACACACACAAAAGGGACAGCTAGGAGATGTGGTGACTAGAGTTACAGGACTGGAGTCAGGAAGACCTAAGTTCAAATATAGCCTTAACATTAAGAAAGTCACTTAAACCTGTTTGTTTCAATTTCTCATTCATAAAATGAACTGGAAAAGGAAATGGCAAGCCATGCCAATGTTTACCAAGAAAACCCCAAATGGGGTCACTAATTATGATGGAAATAACTGGACTACAACTAAAATGTACAAGTCACACATAAGTATATATGTGTGTATGCGTGTGGTATTATATATATATATATGCATATGTGTGTGTGTGTACACGCGCGCGCACACACACACACACACACACACATGCATGTATTATATCATTAAGGCAATGAGTTAATGACTTCAAAGAAGATTATCAGCATGCCTGAATGGTTCAGAATCCCAGGATATAAGGAATTCTCTAAATAGAAGGCAGAGGAATTAAAGCATTTGTTCAAGCTCCAAAGTAGCAGACAGAAGGACCAGTGCCCCCAGTTTGATATTATGGCCAAAACCTTCCAGATCCAACAATCCCACCTCACAATAGTAACCAGGAAGTTACAGAAAAATATTGTGGCAGCAAGCCAAACCACACTTGTGCTTTCCCCCAAAGCTAGGGCCCTCCTGTAAGATACTCATGGGTCCCAAGCCCCTGCTCAGCACTCTCCAGCCTCTGCCACTCCTCCAGCTTCTACTGTTCTGCCTTCTGCTGCTCCTTCTCCTGCTTCTCCCTCTCCTGTTTCTGCCATGTCTGCTTCTCCAAGCTCTGTTCTTTCCTTTTATACAGTCCTTAGACATAATCCAATCTACTAGAATGTTGTTTGATCGACCAGAACTTAGGTGCATACCATTGGCTCTGGTCTTAGTAACTCCCCTTAGGGCCCTGGGGGCTTCCCACCTCTCTCAAACTAGCTCACTAGTTTGCTAACCAGCCTGGGGCTTCACACCTAATTAGTAAAAGGGTGTGTGGGGTTATCTCTAATCAGATGTCCCTTAATTGGCCCCATCTGGAGCCCCACCTGAAGCCTATTCAAATGGGCAGGGAAAGATCTTTTCACTTACTGATTGCCTTTAAATTTGGTCCCAGGATCTTTCATGTCCATTACAAAGGCAACTTGTATCTAATTAGGTACAAACTTATTTTTTCCAAGTATAATAGAATCCCCTCAAAATCAGCACATCACATTTGCAAAATACTTACCATATCATCTCATAATCACAGTGGCCACATGGCTCACTTGTCGGCCCTTAGATCTTTGTATCCATTACACAGGTCAATGGGAAACTGGTTTCAATAATACCATAACAATATAACAATACAACAAGAATAACACAAAATATGTATATAGAACAATATCCTCATTCCCCAAGTACTTGTTTACAATACACACATGATCCACCCCTAGGTCCCAGCAAGTCACAATCTTCTTTAGTAAATACAGAATGTCCAAGTAAAGTCCTTCTTGAGGGTGTGTCCTTCTCCTCACACTGCCATTGCAGGCTTCCTCCCAGTACACTCAGGCATGGGCATGCTTTAATTAGCAGGGTCCCAACACAAACAAAAAAGTCCAAATAAAGTTCACTTGGGGATATGTCATTCTCCCCACACTATTGTTGTAGGCTTTTTCTTGTCACCCAAAGTTACAACTCAAAGAAAAAGTCCAAATAAAGTTTTATTGGGGTTCTGGTCTCTCTGTACTGTCCCAGCCCCCTTCTTCCAAGTCCCAAGAGGCAGCTGGGCAATAAAGCCCACAGGGTGGGGTCCCTGGGGATGCAAGGCACTTCACCCACCCCGCCAGTACCCTCAGGCACTGGCATGCCTTAATTAGCAAAATCCCAACATAAAGAAGTCCAAATAAAGTTCTCTTGGGTGTCTGTTCTCCCCACACTGCTCAAGACCCTACTTCCAAGTTCTGAGGGGTGGCTGGGCAATAAAGCCAACAGGGTGGAGTCCCTGGGGATCCAAGGCACTTACCCCACCCCACCATTGACAAATCCATCATTCCTTCCTGGGTCCCAAACAGCCACAGAGGAATGTAGCCAAAAGGCACACATAGCACATAACTGCATAGTTTCCATCTTGCCCCAGGGCTGAATTCCAAGCTGGGGCTGGTCTCTCCTGGTTTTTGCCAGAATCTAGATCTTGATGTAGGTGGTTCTCCATCTTTGTGCTCACCTCACCAAAGTTCTCATGCAAGCATTCTTCCTCTCTGTCTGGGTTAATATGTCAGTAGCCACCGTCCATCTTTTCTCTCTCCTCACCAGCTGCTCTGGCCAAATCTGCAGGGAGGCCATTCTCTAATTTCTCTCTCAAGTCTGTATGAAGGCAGCTCTTTGCTCTTGTTTTAAAACTCCACATATAAGATAGTCTCAAAACATTCACTGTTTCAGCACAATCTGGAGCTGAGCTTATCAGTTCAAGCCCTCACTCCCACCATCCACACAACCCCCAAGTCTCTGCCCCCTTTCCTCCCAGAGCCTCTTGCTCCAGCCTGTCTCCTCTGGAATGCTAGTGGAGCAGAGAGAAGGAAGGAGAGATTATCTCCCAGGGCCCCAGTTCTGGGCTCCTGGGAAACCACTCCTATCTGCTACTTGCCTGTTCTCTTTCAGGGGCACTATAGAACCATAGCCACCACAAGTACAAAGAGCAACCAACCACCATCTCAGTACTCCAAAACCCCATACTTTCCTTTTACTCTGCAGATCCTACTGACTATGCCATTTTGTAACAAAAATTTTGCTAGCAGCTACTGTGGCTGTGTAAAACCAACAACAACCAGCACTCAGAAGGCTGCTAACACAGGTTCTTTGATCTGCTTTACTAAGGAAAGCAATGTTAAGGGGTTAACAATCTTACTTTAATGCAACACATACATATAAACTTACATAGTTCAGGAAAAGCCAGCAACCTAAACTTCAGAGCAAACACAAACAAGTTACAAAAATACACAATATAAATAGACTAAATCACAATTCATAGTTATCAGGGAAGCATCAATATCTGGGTTTTGGAGCCGGGGAGTTCTTAACAAGGGCTTGCCCAGAGTCACACACCACTCTTCCAGTGACTGAGAGCTCCAAGAGAGAATGCCAACCTCTGGGTTTATATATACTCAAACCCATGTGACCTAAAAGCATCACTCAAACCCATGCAAACCAGACTTTCCCTTGAGGTAAGGTCATCAAAAACTCCTAATTTAATCAAAGAAACAAAGGCCAGACTCATCAAGGGCACTTGATTAAATAAATGCTCCTAAAGAGAAAACAGTAAAAACAAAAAGTCCCACCTTAGTTACCAATACAGTATATAAATACGTATCTGTATATATATTTACAAAAGTCTTTGAGGAATAAGGAATCATTGAAAATTTTATTAGTGTGAAAATTGCATGTTCAAAACAGGATTTTAGCAAGATTAATCTGGTGGTGATATATGTGCTACATTAGAGGGGGTACAGAGAACTAGTTTCTAGACTATTTTAGTAATCTGAGAATAACATTTTAAATACCAGAATTAGTATGTTAGTATTAGGAAGGGAATGCACTTGATGGATTTATAAAAAATATTTCAAAGAATCAGTAGGAGTTTGTTATTGACTGAACACAAGGGCTAAGATTAGTGGAGCAGTCAAAGACTTTATTGACATAGCTAAGCATAAACATTATATCAATTTATTTAAATGCTCTATGATTTCATTAATGCGAATACCCCCTCTGCTTATGTAGATTTTAACTTCTCCATAATCCCTCATGAGTTACAGTGGCCAAAAAAAAGTATCATGTCTGCCAACTCTCTGGATATGAGTTTTCCTAATAAAGGTAGGTTAGTCCTCTGAATTTTAGTGGGGAAAGCATAAGCACTGAAGAGCATTATATATAAATATAATAACCAGTTATAGGAAAATTCAAAAACATACCCAAACAAATATAATTTAGCTCATTTTTCACCACTGGTCAGTTGCTATGTATATTTATTTTTCTTGTTACTGAAGATAGAGTGCTAGACCTCAAGTTAGGAAGAACTGAGTTCAAATTTAGCCTCAGATGCTTACTATGTCACCCTTAAGTCACTTAACTTCTATTTGCCTCAGTTTCTTTATCTGTAAAATGGGGATAATAATAAAATCTACCTCCAAGTCTTTTTGTGAGTATCAAATGAGATAATATTTGTGAAATACTGTGCAAGCATTAAATCACCATATAAATGCTTCTCCCCCTCCTCCTTCTTCTTCTTTTCCTCCTCCGTCTCCTTTTCCTCCTCATGTATAAACACATAAGGACCATGAAAGGATATTTCCTGTTCTTTTATACTTAAAAAAACCTTACCCAACCTATTATTTTTGTTTGTAAATTCTCCTAAAATTGCCCACAGCTCACTGGCCCTTAGTATCAAAGTTCGCATACCTTCCTTCCTATTGCAGCTATTTGTCCAGCTAGTATAAGAAAGAAAGCATAAGGAAGGGAGAAAGATAATACTGTCTCTTCTATGACACCCCTCTTAAGAGTTTCAGAGCTTAAGAAATGTTCCCAATTCTTTTTCTCACTCACTCACAACCTGCTAATGATATAATTTGACAGAGGTTTAGAGTCCATTTTTTTGAGGGCTTTGCTTCCTAATTCCTTTCTTCCTCTTCATGAACATAATAACCAAATAGCAAAGATCATATTCATGCTGACAGGGGCGAGTACAACTTTGTGCCAGGACTCTGAAACTTAAAGATGTAAAAATTTTACAAGATGAACTTCCTTACTTTCTCTGATCCATGAAGCAGTTCCTCCAAAAGCAATTTGTATCCCAAAGCCTTTCCCATGTGTAAGGTTTGAGGTTTCTTTCACCCTCCATGGTATTAGGTTCTCTCCGATCACAACTGTTTATTTCAGGATATGTTTAGAGGTGTTTGTCCCAGGCTCCAAATCACTAGTTATGTTCTACTAAAGTGTGTATTTTCTCTTGCCAAAAGATTTTCTTAATGTGACTTTCTGCCTTTATTTTCTTTTTAGAGGAATCTTCATGGCTGACAACCTCCATATGGTATATACCTAACAGCTACATACAATTGGTCTCCTAATTAACTTGTTCTAACTCTAGGCATTGGAGTGAAACTTCTTTTTGATAAAGGGCTTGTAGTTAAAACATATTTAATTAATGCCAAACATAACTTTTATTTCTTTTTTATACACACATACACACACACACACACACACACAGAGTTTTCATTGTGACCTTAATTTGTAAATAAAGAGCCATTTGGATATTAAGATCAATTTAAATAACCCCAAATTCCCTTCTGATATCTGTTAATATATGTGTTTTTTAATGGTTTCCTATATGTGTGCCTATTATTTTGCGTTATTTTTAAGTGATGGTTTTTTACATGCCTTTTCCTATATTGACATCAACTAGATTTAAAAAACATGTATTTCATCATCTTTATGACAATTTGTTCAGGTCAGTCCTCCATTATTGTTATTGGGACTTAAAATTATTAATTTTAATACAAAACAAAGATCAGAATATATCAATAATAATAATAGTTAGCATTTATATCATGTTATACTTAAAAATGTTCTCTCACTTTATCCACAAAACACCTCCATTTTATAGACAGAGATTAAGTGATTTGTATAAGACCACATAGCTAGTAAGAATCTAGGGATAGGTTTGAAATCAGATTTCCTAACTACATATCCATTGCTCTCTATCTGTTGAACCACCTAGGTCCCTCATAAAGTGTGAAAAGTTGAATTAGTGTTTCTACGTTTTAAAAATTCAACTGTTTAGAGGCAGATAGATGAACCAGATGGCCTCTTGAGATTCTTTTGGTTCTGAGATGATAAGATCCCTTAATACCTGAAAGAGTTAAAGTGTCTTAAATGTTCTGACTAATCTTGTATTGTAATAATACAATATTTCTCATTTATATGGCATTTAAAGATTTACAAAAAGTTTCTCTCACAGTATCACAGTAAAGTGGGTCATATAAGCACAATATTCTAGTATTTTGCACCAAAATCCCCCGAAGTTAAATGAAGTAAGGTGATTTCCCCATGTTTATACCATCAATCAATATTAGAGGCATTATTTGAACTTAAATCTCTTATTTTCATGTCTCTCATTTTCAAGTCCAGTGTTCTTTCCAGTTTGGCACAGTACTCGGCGAATACTTTAATCACATAGTGATTAAATCAAGTAGATATTTCTATTTATGTATGATGTCTATAGTAATCATAAGGTATTCTTATTTAGATATTATCTATACATACCTATAGCAGGCAGGCCTGACTCAGGCCACTAGTTTAAATGTGGGAATGAAATGAGAAACTTGTAGGTCATTTAGCTATTCTCAAAAAGGAAAATAACATAGTAATTGCAGGATGTGATGACTCACATAGCCTTGGGACATCGACCAAGTTAGGCAGGGGGTAAGAGGGAGCTACCCCACATGAGTGTATATATATGTATATATGTGTATATTACATATATATATGTATATATGTATGTATGTTTGTGTATGTACATATATGTGTGTGTATATATGTGTGTATGTACGTATGTGTGTATATATATATATGTATATATGTATATATGTATATTAGCATAGGATATCAGGAAGCCTATAACCAGAAACTATTAGGAAGCTCAGAAAATGATATGGCCCCCTGAACCAATTAAGATTTGGGGACAGCTTCTCTGCCTTTTAGGGAAATAATTAGCCTAAACAAGGGGTAGGGAACCTGGAGACTCCAGGCCACACGCAGCCCTGTAGGTCCTCAAGTACAGCCCTTTTACTGAATCCAAACTTCACAGAACAAATTGCCTTAATAAAAGTATTTGTTCTGTAAAACTTGGACTCAGTCAAAAGGTCAAATCCAAGGACCTAGAAGGCCACATGTGGCTTTGAGGCTGCTTGTTTCCCACCTCTGGCCTAATATGGTAGTGGGGAGTGGCAGGGTGGTGGAAAACTTGGTAAGGAAAGATTATATCAAAATATCGCTGTTTAGTTATCTGCATAGACCTGTGATCTCATCTCTCTGGGCAACTTTTCTTTGGCAGAATCTCCCTTCACTGATGCGGATAGGCAACTCATCCATAACTTAATACTAGGACACCAAGAAGCTAAGTCAATTGAACTTGTAGGTGTCAGAGACAGGATTTGAGCCTATGACAGTTATTTTTGACTCTAAGGCCAGCTCTCTATCCGCTATTCAATCCTGCTGTTTTATTGAGGAAAAATAAAAACAAGCATATTCACTTTACAGTAAGAGAATATTATTCTATGATGCTAATGTACTCTCATTTAAATGTAGGAAGTTGATACAGGCTTTACACGCTGCAGAATTACTGAAGGAAAAATAATCTTTGTTTACTGAATATATGACAGTGTGGCTTCTTTAATATTTTTGTCGTTGAACTAGAAAAAGGTCAAGTACATACAGACTCTGACTAACACTGAAGGGATGATCACTGATTGCACTTTGAGTTTTTCAAGGTCAAGCAAAAGTCCAGCTAGAAGTGAACAGTAGAGAGCAAACTACATCCTTAGTAGAAATCTCTTTTAAAGACTTCTAGCTTTGGCAGTGATATACTATTTGCTTCAGGCTCACTATGTCTCTTCAGCAGGTCATATATTTTCCTTTATGCTCAGCTGAGTAGCTAAGATCAATTTTTAAATCACCTTGTGATATTATCCATCTCTACAATCTGAGACAAGGTAGATAATTGTTTGCTATTTTGAAAGACCTCTCTGTTATACTTTTTGTGCAGATGCACCCATTTGTTTTACCTTGAAATGTTAGGGTATAACATAGGGTATAAAATAAAGTGATCTTAATATATGAATTGAAAATGAATGCATCACCATCATCAGAAAAAAGAAACATGTTTTTGGCATATTTCTGCTTGAGAGGCAATGTTGCATGGTCAGAGGAGAGAGAGAGATAAAAAGAGAGAGAGAGAGAGAGAGAGAGAGAGAGAGAGAGAGAGAGAGAGAGAGAGAGAGAGAGAGAATCTTGAAGAAAAAAAAAACTTTGGTTCATATAATTTCTCTACCACACACATGTGCTAACTGTGTGAACATGTTCTGTTCTATTCAATCTTACATGGTTCTAGGCAACTGACTGTGATAATTGGATTCTAGAGAAGTTGCTAATCTGCATTACAGAAATAGTTTCTAAATGAGGAATGCCATACACTGATGAAATCAGAGGTTTAGAAAAATGATAACAAAAATGTTTGCATGTAGGTGTGTGCATAAGAGAAATGGAGAAAAAGAATAACTGCAGAAGATTGTTTCTGAGTGCTAAAAATTAAATTCTGGCCCACGTGTAAGTTAAAAAAAGATTTTAGTTGAATAAACCAAATTCAAGAGCATAAATAGGAAATCTAATGTTGAGTGGATCAATTACAGATTGTACTTAATTAAATTTGACTTAAAGAGTCCTGAGTTTTTTCTTTTATATTTTCATGGTTGTTAAATCAAACATTTTTGAGGTTGACTAAGTAGATATTCAGTACGAATTG